>NW_018023215.1:0-14233 GCF_002006095.1 Pseudomyrmex gracilis | reverse complement strand
AGTGAAAGAAATTAAGGGGTGATGGTAGGTTAGGTGGTATGAAACAGTAGGCCCTGATCCCACCACAGACATTGATAGACAGAGAAAGAGTTACTATTCAAAGTATGTTGTCTCTCTCAACGTTGAAGACATCTTTTCAGCCAAACGCGCAGTCTATATATTATATGTCTATCCCAATTACTGCCACACACACACACACACACACTTTAAGGCTATCGCATAACTTCAGTTTATTACATTAAGAGTTGTTTAATGTAAAGATGATTTCAGTTTAGTATATAAAATATTGCTTAAATATTAAACTTCTCTTTTATTGGTAACAATTTTTTTATGTATAAAAAATTAATTAATATTAGGTGCGCAACTAAGTTCTCGCTGTTTTTTTTTGAAAATGCAACTTTATTGTGAAAAAATGGTTACAAATGACTCATTCAAAGTATTGCCCATCGGTAGTTATAACTTTTTCCCATCTTTCTGGCAGAGCTCGGATACCGTTACGGTAAAAGTGTTCGTCTTTTGAGGCTATCCACAAATCAAGCCATTTTTGATGTCTTCATATGAGCGGAACTGTTGATCAGCCAGACCATGTGCCATCGAACGGAACAAGTAATAATCGAACGGCGCAATATCTGGGAAATATGGCGGGTGGGGTAGGACTTCCCATTTGAGCGTTTCCACGTAAGTTTTAACTGGTTTGGCAACATGAGGCCGAGCATTGTCATGCAATAGAATCACTTTTTCGTGCCTCTGCTTGTTTGAATCATTCCCAACGCATGTAATCGCTTGGAAATGACTTGGCGGGTACCTCCTAATGCTGAAGCAAGCTGTTCTTGCGTATGGCATAGATCCTCATCGAGCAATGCCTCCAATTCAGCGTCTTTGAAGGTTTTTGGTCTTCCTTCACGCGGACGGTCGTCAACATCGAAATCACCGTTTTTTAAGCGACGGAACCAATCACGGCACGTTGTTTTACTTAGAGCAGCATCTCCGTAAATTTTTTGGAGCTCTCGATGCGCTTCAGCCGCCGTTTTCTTTGAATAAAATAAGAAAATCAACACTTCCTGCAAATGACGATTATTTGGTACAAAATCATTTTCACACAACCAAAAGTATATGACGCCAAAACAAACTCACTAACGTGTCAAAGCGGTTTGTTTACCATATGTCTAAGCTTGGCTCGTGACGTTTTGGATATGCCAAAATTGACCAGCACTTACTGCTGGAGCCATCTATTGACAAACAGCGGGAACTTAGTTGCGCACCTAATAATTAATTTAAAATGTACTCCAATGACTCTATTACTGTCACCTTAAATACGTATAACTGCCACTAATATAACCAAATAAATGTCAGTACCATTAAATGTGACTCAATTATAGCTGGTCCTTTTCACTGAAACTATATAACTGTCACTTTTTTATCCAAATCAGATTAATTGCTGCAAATTGAGTTTATAAGTAGTCGAAATTATCAATCGTATATTTTTATAAATAATTCATTTATATGCAAATGTACCAAATACAGTTTTAAGTTATATAATTCTTGCTTAAAAAATTCGTAAGTTTCAAATATTGAAACATTAAACTTAAAAATAAATTGTGCATTACAATTTGTTACATTTTTTTTTTTGGTTAAATGTAAGAAATAAAACTTTAGGTAGGTAAGTTATAAATGAATACATCATTAAACTTTTAAATGTTGTGACAATAACTTTAAAAATAAATTCTTCAATACAACTGTTACATTTTTTTTATAAAATGTAAGAAATAAAACTGTTACGTCCTGGCCCATGGATACGGTCGGGCTATGGTGGTACGCAACAGCTGGACGTTTTATTTCAGATGCTCGACACAGAAGATGCGGAAATCTATCTGTGTGCGAGTCGAGCGAGTTGTTTATACTCACGGACGGGTCATCGGCGCGTGCCGATATTACTCCGTCCTTTGTATTCTCGTTCGGTGGTCTCTTTTTAAAGTCTGGAGCGGTGGCTTCAAGGACTAGGGATGAGACCGTGCGATTGCTGGAACGGGAAAAATGTACGAGGTCAAGCCTTGATTAATTAATTATTACACAATTTATTCCTCCTTTTTTATGTTAAAATATTTGTTTTATTTGTCATTTACAAGTACAATATTTATCGAACTAGTTTTTTTTTCATGAGGTACTGAGATGTCGAATGTAACGCGAGCTTTACAATAGGCGGCGGGTCATCACTCGGAGACCGGCGGGGACGTGTTGTGTGTGTGTGGATGTACGTGTGTATTTAGGGCCCCCGGTGGAAGTTACACGTGTAATGCTGTCATGGTGTGTGTGTGTGTGTGTGTGTATAGCCGATTCGTGGCTTAAATTTATTTTAGGAAAGTTTTGTGATTAACGGGTGAGAGGGTAGTATTGGTGGAAGAGGGCTCCGGGAACATAAAAATGAGCATTGGAGTATGGCGGGATAACAAAGATTATTTCGGAGAAGGGGAGATTGGGTGTCATTCTATCGAGTTCTACAGGTGTTATGTGATTGAGGTCTATAGTTAATCTGCCGGGGGGTATTGGTGAGAATGACCGCGGAAAGCGAAGGAGATGTGGCAGAAATGAAGGGGGTGGTTGTCAGGGAGAGGTGTGGGGTCGTCTGACCGAGAGGAGAAAGGGGAAGGAGTGAGGCGTTCAAGGATTGCTTCTACTTCTGAATTGGAATCGGAAAAAGAGGTAGGCGTCGAGTTTCGGAGAGGGGAGGGGTTTTCAAAGAGGACACGGGGATCATCTTCGAGGGGTACAGGGGAGTACGAAGGAGGCTCGTACCACGAATCGGCGTCGCTTTCGTGGTTTGAGTTTGCTGGCTGTATGTGTGTGGTTTGTGTGTGAATGTGTGTGTATGGTGTAGTCTCGGTTTGAGTCGCTGCTTCTCTAACCGTAATGCGGGTCGGAGGGGGGCCGGGTTGTGGAGGCCTGTTCGGCTCCGCTCGGAGTAGCGCGAGGGCGGCTCGTCGCAGGGCCCGGTTACGCAGAATGCGGCGTGCTCTTATTGCAGCGCGGGAAATTCCTTGGTTGTTCACTTGAATAAATGATTTAATAAGGAAAATGCCCAGTTTTTCCAAGAGCAAACCTACAGTCGATCTCTGAATGTAAATTCGACTGTGAGGTTTCTCTCCATTGTTTTATTATTTCGCTCTTTTTGAGAAGGGGGGGTGGTTGTACCGATAACTTAATCCACTTACTATTTGTCAGCGGTTTCGTTGGTGTGAAGACCCGTGCTGTTGTATGAGCTCGATCGTGATTCCTCAGTCGCAGCAACCGGGCGTCTAGGCTGGATCGTTTTCTAAACCGGTGGTTGACTCGCACTTTGCACTGGTTTCTCGGTCGCAGCAACCGGGCGTCTAGGCTAGATGGTTTCTAAGTCGGTGGTTGACTCGCACTTTGCACCGGTTCCTCACTTGTCACAACTTTTGATTCTTTTTCGGCGCACTCCGAATTCTTTCTGCTTCTGTTCGCGGGAGTGTCGCTTTATATGCGCTTTTTGGTAGCCACGGGGCTTCCAATCAGAGCGCTTGATCGGTTCGCCCGCTTCCACCAAAAACGGTGGTGATTTCTAATTTGTTAAAAGACTATTAAAGTAGACACCATCTGTGCGACAGCGTCTCTTGCTTTTGCAGCTGGTGTTTAAACTATTGAGATAATTTTTGTCTGGCAGAATTGTTTATTAGTGGGTCTCGAGCGGTCCTACCCGTTGAAAACTTCCCTTCCGGAGATAAGGAGATTTATTAATTTTGCTTAGTCGTTCTTGGCACATGTGAATTGTTATTGCATGTGTCCGGCATTTGTTCGGCCGNGGAGCTTGAATTTTNGTTCCCGGATTTATTGTTTTANTTNGTTAGNGAGCGCGGTTTCNTTCTGTGTTCACTCAATTTTTATTGTCGCGTGTTTTCTCAGATCGATTTCCTGTTCTCTATCCGGGAGTTTTCTGTTTAGTCTGCATTTTATCTCTGCGTTTTTGTTTAAGATAAAATTCGATTCTACCGAGTGTACACCATACTGCGTTGCATAAAGAAGGGAACCGTGGAGTCGCAGGACGTAACAAAACTTTAAGTTAGTACGTCATAAGTTAACAAACTATTAAACTTTTAAATATTGAAACATGAAACTTAAAAGTAAATTTTGTGATACAATTAGTCTTTGGTTAATTATCAGTGTGTATTTGTCCATAAATTCTTCTTATGATTCTGTTACGATTTTTTTTGCTGTCTTTGGTTTTTTTATTATTTTTTTCTTCTTTTTTTTCTTCATCTTTCTCAGGTTTAGTTTTTGTTTTTGCAATCGAATTTGTTTCTTAATTTCTTTTTGTTCTTCTTTTTTATTTTTTGAAGCTCTTTTTCTAGTTTGTATTTTTTCCACTCATCACTGGTGATTACAGCGGGAATTGTTTCTGTCTGTCTCTCTCTTTTTTTAGAAGAGTTTTTTTCTATTTCTTTTTTTTGAAAAGTTTTGTTTGGCCAAAACAAAGTATCTTGGAATGTTGTTGATATTGCGTGCAATTCACTGTCTTTATTAAACTTTTGATCTGTATTTAAAAATAAATCCGTAATGTCAGTAAGTGGCTTACACTGAATTAAAGATGTATTTTTATTTAAGATATCTACAGTATAGTTAGATACATTTTCGGACTCTTCTTTATCAAATATTTCGTCAGAAATAACATTTCCAGATTCGTCTATAATGCAAACAGTATTTAAATCTATTTTTTGAAATTCATTTGGATCAAATAAACTTAAATTTTTTTCTGGAACTTGGCTACTGCTTGGTTCTGTGTGCGTGATCAAATTATTGAAATTGTGTGCAATTGTTTCTTTTCTTACATCCATAGTAGTAGCAGCAGCATTTTCTTGCAACAAATTTGAACATACTATAATTCTATTTGACTGGAACTTGCACTAGCTTCTATACAATCTATATATTAAGCTGCATCTTTAGATTTTAAATGTATTGTTATATTATTAACTATTTTAGATATTTTATACCATATTTTGAAAAGACTAGTATCTTCACTTTTACCATGCCATGTATCTGACTTTTGTTTTTTAAACTTTTGTAATATGTCTAACTCTATTTCCTTTTCTAAATACATTAAAAGTTCTTCATATTTTATATTTGTGTCCTGAATTGTATTTTCTAACTTTTTTTTATTAAAAATTTTACTAAAATCTAGTGCATCTATATTAAAAGGGTATAAGCCGCAAGCTCTAAAACCATTTTTCAAAATTTTAGACAAATTTAAAGTTTCAAGAGAGTATTCTTTATTTGATATTTGATGCTTTCGCGGTGTGTAGTATTAACATACAAAAATGTTTTTTCGGGTTTGAACCGCGTTAGTGTCATTTTTATACCGACGTTTCGTGAACATTACAGCTCACTTCATCAGGGTTTGCAGAGCAGCCTGATACTCAGATGCTCTTGGTCAGGTGTCCCTTTTTATAGCGCTAGATTGGAGTGGGAAAGGTGTGGTGAAGGAGGGGTGAAATGGTAAGAAGGAAGGGAGGATGTGTTATGGCAAGATGGAATGCCATAGTGAACTAGTCATATGTCCATTGTCTCTATTGAGATTGTTTGGATGTTTGTATATCTCCAGAGATTCCGTATACTTTCTAGGGAAGTAAGCCCTAGTTTTGTTTAGTACTTGGGTTTGGTCAAACATAATTTTGTGACCAGTTTCCAAATGGTGTTCTGCTAATGCCGATTGTGAGTAATGTTTTAAACGTACTGCTGACTGATGTTCTTTTAGTCGTGTGCTTATCATTTTACCAGTTTCATCTAAGTATACTTTATCGCATGAACAAGGTATTTTGTACACTCCTGGTGTGTCTAGTGGCGGTCTTTTGTCTTTTGGATTGTTAAGAATCTGTCCTATTTTATTCGGTGGTTTGTAGACCGTTTGTATGTTGTGTTTGTTCAGGATTCTGCCAATCTTATCTGTGACACCCTTTATGTATGGGAGGTAAGTGGTTCGTTTCTTTAAGTTTGTTCTGGTGCTGGTGTATTTTGAGTGGTGGTAGAGGGTTTATTTTGATGTTTTTTAATTACTTTGTTTATTTGTTTCAGTGTGTAGCCATTTTGTTGTAGAGTGTTTTTTAATTGTTTGAGTTCGTTTTGAATGCTGTCTTTGTCGCATACAGTAAATGCTCTATAGATCAACGAGTTTATCACAGCTTGTTTTTGGGCTGGGTGATGATGTGATGCTGCGTGTAAATATCGATTGGTGTGGGTGGGTTTTCTATAGATTTGATGGCCTAAAGAGCCGTCTGGTTTTCTTGTGACCAGAACATCTAAAAATGGAAGTTTACCATGTTGTTCTGTTTCTAATGTGAAGGTAATGTTTGGATGTTGTTTATTGAGAAAGTCTAAAAAGTTATAGAGTTCTCTCTCCCCATGTTGCCAAATGACAAAAGTGTCATCTACGTACCGGTACCATGTTTGTGGCTTTAGTCGGGCTTTTTTGATGGCCTGGGATTCGAAGTGTTCCATAAATATGTTTGCTATGATTGGAGATATCAGGTGATCCCATAGCTGCACCTGTGATTTGTTTATAGAATTGGTTATTGTAGGTGAAATAGGTTGTGGTCAGGCAATGTTCTATCAATGATATAAGGTCGGATGATAGTTGACCTGAAGATTTAATTATGTTAATGGTGTCATGGATTGGTACCTGCGCGCGCGTGAACATGGACACAATATCAAAACTGACTAAGATGTCATTAGGTTAAAGTTTGATGTTTTTGATTTTAGAGTATTCTTTAATAAGAAAGCAAAATCTTCTTTTCTGACACTTGCTCATATTGATTACGATATTCATTTACTTTTTTTTCCAAGAACATTTTAAAGGTCCAAATAGAGCCACATCCATAGGCTGTAAAATGTGAGTAGAATTAGGCTTTAAAGCTATAACTTCAATTCCATTTGCAGAGCAAAAGTCAGATAATGGCATGGTTAAAAGTATGTCCATCTAGAAATAATAATATTGGACGTGGTATATTGTTTTTTATTATCCAATTGTGGAATGTATTGGCTATGTATTCGAAAAATATTTTGCCTGTCATCCATCCGCTTTCTGAACGTCCAACTGCCCAGCCCTGTGGCAATTTGGTGTTAATATAACTTGGAATTCTCTTATATGATAGAATTATTAGTGGTGGTGCCAATTGGCCAGTCGCATTCCCCATAATAAGTACACTTATAGATTCTTTTTCATTATTATTGACTATATTATATGCATTTTTGGTACCTTTTTCTATTAACAGGTCCTTTTGGGTTTAGTAAAAAACAAGTTTCATCTCCATTAAAAATTCTTGATGGATCTATATTTGGAAGGTTTTTATCTTTTAAATAATTTTGAACTTCGTCAAACCATTTTCTTAATTCTGTCTCACTGATAGTTACACGACTGAATGTTAAATTTTCAGCAAGTCTTTGTGATACATTCTTATGTCGGCGCATAAAACCTTTGAACCAGTGTCGTCCTGGTCTATTATCCATAAATGGATTTTTTTTTGTTCAATTGTTTTACAAATAATTGCACGCTATCTATCAAATTTGTCTTAGTTAGAGGAAATCCTTTCTTGCTACAGTGGAAAAGCCACTGAACTAATACATCTTTTTCCTCTTCTGTTAATATAGTTGCTGGTCCAGGTTTACCATCAGAATATTTTTTATATTTTTTTGATACTAAAGTTGATCGAGGAATCCCAAACTTACTGGCAGCTACAGCAATTTTCATTCCTGAATTTATAGCTGCTAAAGCTAACTCAACATTTTCCTTGCTGTAGGAACAACGTTTCTGTGCATCTTTACCTTTCATTTTTATATCATTAACTTTTTTCCCGAACAGCTACATAAACAATAAAGTAAAAAATATATACAAAATATGAGTAACTATATATTACAAGAACTAAACAAAAACAAATTACCTATTGCTAATTGAGCAAATAAATAAATTTAATACAACAAACACTTTTCACTCTTACTTCACATGTTAAATTTCAAATACAATACGACGAACATTTTTCACTCTTACTTCACATGTTAAATTTCAACGTTAGAGTTACAGCTTTAACAAATGACAATTATATGTACCTAATACCTTTTTTTGTCCCTATTACTGATAGCAATAATATGAACAAATCGAAGAATATTGTTCCTATTTCTGATACCAATGATATGGACAAACCGAAGAATATTGTTTCTATTACTATCACCGTTACTTATTATAATTTAATAAGTGAATATCACTTATTTATTTGTTATTTCTCTAAAGTAATATTTAAACTAACTAACTTTAACATTCATTTTATAATAGATATATAGATCAGATAAAAAAATTATCATCTTTAGTAGGTGCTACTTTTTCATCATTTCTAGTTACGCAATCGCGTTTTTGAGACTCAAACTGTACTTTTACTTATTAATATTAATTTTTTACTACCCGCCGCTACACAGCGCACCGCGGCGCTAGTTTGCCCGCAAGCAACATTAGCCCCGACGGCTAGATAAGACGGCCGTCGGCGGCCCTTCGGTATCCAGCTCGCTACTTAGCTAGAGCGCAAATCAGCTCGCTATCTAGCTGGAGCGCGACCGATCTCTAAGAGATCACTTTTTCTCCACTTGGGGAAAAAGCAAAAAAGGCATTCCGCCACAAAGCCCTCACAGCACCAAGGCCGCCGAGCGACCCCGAACACCCGGGTCCGAAAAGCAACCGAGAGTAGAACAATTTCTACAGTGGCGCCTGATTCCCATCGATCTTCCTCCTCTCCGAACCTCACCTCCAAGGAGACCGATCGCCCGGGACCGACCGCCGACACCATCCTACACCCCACGGCAGCTAAGTGTGTCTACGCAGACGCAAGTAGACAAAGTCGACTGCGGCACCCAGACCAGGGCTCGCAAGAGGGCCAGGAAACGAGGAACGAAACCCTCCACAGTAGAACGGGCCTGCCAAGCGGAGAACGAACACCCGGCTTCTACAACAGAAGCAGCCGTCCAGACGAACGACCGAGGATCTTCGTCGTTTTCACCCCAGCGGTTCCAAGGCACCGACTGGCGGCTAACCACGGCCAAGCCCCGTATCTTCTGGAAGGAGAAAGCCTAAAAGGCTCTTTTCAGAGCCGACACCAAACGGCTCTTTTCAGGACCCCTTCTTATAAAAAAACTAAAAATAAGTTTTTGTACATAATGTAAAATAAAAGTGTTCTTTCCATTACAGAAAGAGCTTTTTAATACACGTCTATCTCGTCCACGATCCTCGCTGCCATCACTACTGTCGTGACCTCGCCGTTCTCTCGCATATCCGCCTTATCTAAAGAGACATTTACCCTATTCAAGATATTACGCAAAACGTTCTCTTGCATAATATTGACAGTTACGTGACTGCATTTCCGCTTCTCTTTTTCTCATACTGAATATCTATGTAGCGCAATAATTTTTCTTATTCATATTTTTCATAATCTTGAATAAATCATGATTTTTTTTTTTTTAGCGGCCCAGTGGTCTCGCGGGCTGAGTGCAGGGGCTGCGAACCTGGAAGTCCCGAATTCGAATCCGCTAACCACCTAAAGGATTTTTTCCGGGCCGGTCCTTTTTAACCGAGTTTATTGGTTGATGAGCAAACTAAATCGGGCCCCAAAAATTAATTCGGGTGTAATCCTGCATTAATTTCCCTCCCACGAGCAATCATAGTCACAACATTTTGAGCACGAGCCCGACACAAATGAGCGCGCTCATTGTGAAAAGACGTCCGTGTATCGCATAGTAGTAGTAAACTGCACATCTCCCTCTTCTCCATTCGTTCTGAGAATATAAATTTCAGACTGGCTTGTGCTCTTCTCGTGAAGGGGCTTTGCGCCATTTAAGCAAAGAAGAAGAAGATTATGATTTTTTTGTAAGTTTTTATTTAAAACATTGAAGAAGATCCCATAGTGGATCAAAACGTTTGTTAAAAATTTGTTTTAATCTTTGAATTATAAAAGAATTGTACCCAAACATCTGGTGTTAGCTTGTTATTGTTCCATTCCTTATTTTTTTTAAACGTACAAAATTTTACTTAAGTGCTATTTTTTGATTACTTCTTTTGTAAGGTAGGTTTTGTATAGAAAAAAGTTGTACGCGTGTACTTAACGCCTTGTTTGTATCTTTCTTGGAAAAATTGAGTTTGTTTTACTATATAGGTTTTACTAGTTACTACTATTGTATTATATTTTCAAACTGCCTAATGTGCATAATTTTAACTACAAAGAATATACTTATTGTTATTTTAGAGTCAAAATCTTGCCTGGTCTGCGTATAGTGCAACATGGTTTACGAGATATCGTGGAAGAATCAGCACTTTATATATTTTTATACAAAGAAGCAGGAAACCTCTTGTAATATCTATGGGAAATATATTTCCAGTATTGTCTCTACAATATTATGTTAACGTAAGCTAATATTTTTTATAATATATATACTTTTTAAGTGCATTGTGTTATATTAAATAAATATCTCTGAATTTCTGAATTATATAAAAACAAACAAAATTTTAGTATTAATGAGTATTAAGAGAGTACTGGATACCAACTGTAGAAACTTATATTTCTATTGTAAATTGACGTTTTACAATAGAAATATAAATTTTTCTACTTTCTACTTTATTGTACTGCATCACATAAAAAGTGCTTCTACAGTAGCAAATAAATATAAAAAACTACATAGTGCTTTCGAAAATGAGTATATAATGCTTTTTTGAACTCTTTTTTTTTTATTAATAATGATAGCATATGATAACCTATTCTGTCATCACAAATATCCTTTTTTCTCATTACCTAGACATTCCAACCATAATTTGAGTGTCTTATTATGTTCTTTTTTGTCATACTTAGTGCGCTAATTCAATGTAAATACGTGCAGAAACTTAGAAATAATTCTACATACATGAATAAATGGTAAGATTACAGAAGAAAACTGTATAAGAAAAAATTTATGCTGAATTTTGACGTTCTAAAGAATGAGCGCACTCTCTTAGTACAATTTACTTATTTCTGTAGAAGCATTTTGGATATGGTGCAGTAAATACGACACAAAACAAAATATTAAAAACGTCGGTTTGCAGATCTCTATAATTGGTATCCAGTACCCTCTTAAGTCGCAATATAGACAAACGTAATTTTACAATCAGATATTTTATTGATTACATGATATTACGCACACACACGCGCGTGTGGCCCTTATTCTTCAAGTTCCGACTTTTTTGTTTTACTCTCTTAAATCGTGACATTTGGTGAGAAAAAATGATGTGTATAAAAATTCACCATGATCGAACAACAGAAACCCGTGCCGTATTTGAGTTAAATTTTAAAATTATAATGATTTTACGTCACTATCAGACATACTTGCATTCTTTTATTTTAGATTATTTTTTGTAATAAAAGTATCATTTCTTAGATACATAAGTAGCATTTATGTATTACTTCCAACAATATATTCAAAATCTTTGAATTTCGCTTAGCATTATGGTTACTATGGAACGTCTGAATCACGCCGCTCTCTAGATGACCTTTTCGATATAGCTCACAACGATATATTAACAATGCTTAATAATTTGGAAGATCTAATAATTATTCAAAATTCAATTTTTTGTATGCGACACCGTCTTCGTAAAGAACGCACCATAAAATTACGTGAATCTTTTCAAAGAGATTTACCGCAGACTGTAACCGTGAAATGAGATGGAAAAATGTTACCAACTTTGACTGGAAAAAACACATAGAAAGACTGCCTGTTGTACTTACTTATGACGGAAAGAAAAAATTACTAAGAGTTCCGGCGATAGAGAAATGTACTGGTAAAGAACAAGCGTTAGTAGTGTATTAACTGTTAGAAGATTGGGGTTTAGTGAATAACGTTTAAGCGATTTGTTGTGACAAAACGTCTACAAATATGGAAAGATTTCAGAGTGCTTGCGTTATTTTATAACAAATGGTTAGACGAGATTAATTATACTTTCCTTGCCGTCATCATATTTACGAAGTCGTTTTGAGAAGCATATTTGAAGCAAAAATATGTCATTCTGAAAGTCCTGAAATTGCTCTAGTTACAACATTCTAAAAAGCTTGGCCAAAAATTAATAAATTGTATTTTCGGCCAGGTATAAAAGATGATTATGTATGGAAAACTCTAGGACATAAACTTAAAATTACAGTTTTGTTTCGAGATCTTAAATAGAAAGCAACTAACAAGAGATTATACAGAATTTCTTGATCTTAATTATTTTCTTTGGAGGACCTTGTCCTAGAGGAAATATTTTTTGTATGTCTGGAGCTTTCCACCATGCTAGATAGATGGCAAAAGCAATTTATACATTAAAGATATTTCTATTCCGAGAGAAATTTTCTTGTCTAACAAGGGAACCTCGCGAACCCGAAAATTCTGATTTTGATGAAACTTTGCACACATGTAAGGGGGGTCAATAGATAAATAGTGACATATTCAGCTGTTGCTTAAAACCGGTATTAAAGGATAAAGTCACCCCTTATACATATACTGACTTTTTACTTTTTTCAATTTATCTCGAAAATTATAGGAGATATCAAAAAATGTTTCATACAAAAGTTTAATTTAAAAATTTCTTCTATTTAACTATAGTAACATATTTCAAAACAAATTAGGTTTAAAAAAATGTTTTTATATATGTATAAAAAAATTTTTTAAACAATGTTATTAATGTAAATAAATAGAGACATTCTTACCATAATGTAAATAAATAGAAATATTCTTATCATAAAACTTTTGTATAAAACATTTTTTAATATTCTCAGTAGTTTTTGAGATACATTAAGAAAATCGCAAAACCGCTTTACATGAGGAGTGGTTTTGCTCTTTAGAATCGATTTTAGTTTGCTACTGTAAATTTCTACATCTATTTGTCAATTTATCTATTTATTTATACATATATACACAATTCATCGCATGAATATATCTATATATAATCGCACATTAATACAATTTTGAAATAATTTGTTTTCAAAATTTATTTTTATCATCTTTTATATAAGGAACTATCTATTGCGTTATAGTTTATTATAAAAGTATTTGTTTCAACAAAGATGTTTTTATTCTCTAAATATTTATATGTTGCAGTGCAACGTAACTTGAGAAATCTTTAAGAATATTTATATTACATTTGTAATATCGCATATTATAGTGTTGCGGGATGCATGCTGCATCGACACCCGTTGGTAGAATATGTCGGTTCATTCGGTTGCGCGGCGTTTGTCTTACATATATATATCAAGAGGTAGTGCCTCACGCCAAGTATATGCGCAAACGAAGTGCGCGCGCGCTGCGCGAGGTACCCCGTACTACCTCTTATACGCGAAATTTAGCCGAGAGCCTTTTCGAGATTTTCCGATCTCAACAACGGCTAAACCGATCGAGTTCGTAGTAGACTCAATCGAAAGTTGAGATCGAGGCACGAAAAAAAGTATTTTGCGGTTTTTTTCCTCCGTGCCTTTCCAACGGAGATATCTGAATACAAAGTCCGAAATGCCGAAAAACTAGGTTCTAAGAATTCGTCTACGTCGTCGGACACGGATTTTCGTCAGCCTAGACCCTTGCGCCGCCGTGTTACGCCGCCGCCGTCGACAAATTATCATCCGCCGATTCCGCCGCCGCTGAAAGAGAAAATTTTCGGCGAATCCGCCGCCGCCACACTAATTTCCCTCAAACGCCGCCGCCGATATCAAGAGGCACGGTAGTGCCTCGCGCCAAGTTCACGCGCAACGAAGTTGCGCTCCACTGCGCGAGCACACTGTGCCTATTATACGCGAAACTGATTGCATGTTAGTGGTGGGGAGATTTTCTCAGAGCAATATTTAAGTAAAGACTGAACCGATCAATTTCGTTTTGGTCTTAATCGATTCAGAATAAAACATTCAAAAAAAAAGTATTCATACGTTTTTTTGGTTTTTTCTGATTTTCGGAGATATGCGACGATAAAATTTTTGAAGTGAAAAATTCAGGTTTTTCGTCGTCATGTGGTCTAGAAATGTGCATCTTCTTAGTTTTCCAGCAGATGGCGATATAAGCGCGTTAGAAGCGCACTAGTACAGGCTACCGAAGTCGCTGTGAGTGAACAAGCGCGCGAAAAAGCGAGTGAGTGAAAGAAAAGAAAGAGAGAGAAGAGAGAGAGTGAGAGAGTGAGAGAGAGAGAGAGAGAGAGAAAGAG
>NW_018023214.1:0-14252 GCF_002006095.1 Pseudomyrmex gracilis | reverse complement strand
CTAATGTTGCTTTAGTTTTGTTGTGTTTACTAGGTAATGTGAATCTGTTGCCGAATTGTAATAATTCTGTTACTTCTTTTGGGATTGTTATATTTTTATTGTTAATATTTTTGTCACATTCGGACTTAAGAATAGCCTATTATGGTAAGAATTTTGTAATATAATTAAGCTTCTTTAATTTACAAACGAGTATTCCTTTCTTTTATAAATATACATATATATCTATAACTTGTCGTTCTGTTTCCTATTTTCAACGGAGTTGTTACATTGCTAGTTAATTTCTGGCTTCTCACGCGTCAGTCCTGTCCTAAAAGACTAGAGAGGTGCGTCACGAGCGCACGCTTGTCGTTTCCTTCTGTTCCGAAGACAAGAGAGGTGCGTTACGAGCGCACGCTTGTCGTTTCCTTCTGTTCTGAAGACAAGAGAGGTGCGTCACAAGCGCACGCTTGTCGTTTTCCTTCCAAGATACAAGAGTAAGAGAGGTGCGACTCGATTGCACGCTTATTCTGTGTATCTTTTCCCAGGAAACACACCATCCAGATACTCTGGCCCGTCAGAGAAGACGTCGTGTGCGTCGAGGAGGCAGAAATTACCACCTGAGAAGTTTATTAAGGAATTACTCACGCAACGGACAGTTTGACCCGTCAAGGTTGGAACCAACCACCAGACGTCCAACAAATACAGCAGAACATTCGGTTAGGTCCGCTCCGTGCGTTATAACCAATATAGAAGTTCTTAGAAACCATCGCGTAATTATTAAACCCGGGTGGAAATTAATAAAAATCACTAAGCCAAATGTAGTGTATCCGGCAACAATTCCGCCATCAGACCCGCGGTTTAAGGTTCATATAGAGAAAAGACGAGAGGCGTTGTATTAAAAAAAAAAGAGAATTAATAGTAAATAACCTTACTATTTTTGGGAATACTTGAGTTTGTGATTCTTTTGGTAATAACTTTGTAAATACGTTGGTAATAAAACAGCGGTCGGTAATTCAAGAACCAATCAATAACTGCACGGCAGTCGGTAACTGTCGGTAACAACACGGCAGTCGGTAACTGTCGGTAAACACACGGCAGTCGGTAACTGTCGGTAACCACAATCAGTAACAGTCAGGAATAAAATACCAATCGGTAACAATCAGTCCAGTCATCAATTCCCGATCAACATCCTCATTCTCCGCCCCGGTAAAGCCAGGACGGCTGACCGAAAAGGAAGAACGTACGTTCGACAAGAGTAAACGGTTTNGTCGAACCGTGACCTTGAACACTCGGACGTAACAGCTACAAGATAACAACACATATACACTTTTAAATAAAGATCCGACAAAAAAAACAGAAAATACACTGAGAGATTTACTAAATAGATGGTACTCCAAAGNTTTCATAAGCNAACAGATTAAAAACTCACTTAAATCTAATGACTCATTACTACCTAGAGCATACGGTGTACCAAAAATACATAAACCAAATAACCTTTACAGAATCATAATTTCAACCATAGACAGCCCGCTCCATGGATTTGCACTTTACCTTCATAACATTTTATATAACAGCATACCTAACTCACCTTTCTTTGTTAAGGATAGCTTTCATCTTTACAACGTGCTCACCAACACAAAGTTTGATGATGAATTTGTTNTACATTCCTTAGACGTGGTATCTCTCTTCACTAACATCCCGATAGACATAGCATTACAAGGGGTTGCTGACAGATGGAGATACATAAAAATCAACACTAAAATAAGTAAAGAAGAATTCTTAATGGCATTACAATTCGTGATGTCGTCCACATATTTCACATTCGACAATAAAATCTACAAACAGACATTTGGTTCACCCATGGGTTTACCCCTTTCACCCATAATGGCTGACATCACCATGCAAGATGTAGAAAATAAGGCAGTACAATCTTTGAAATTTAACATACCTATATATTTTAGATATGTGGACGACATCATATTAGCCATCCCAAAAAACAAAATAGATGAGGTTTTAAAAGTTTTAAATTCTATCCACAAAAGAATACAATTTACGCATGAGATTCAAGATAAAGACGGCATCGGTTTCCTTGACTTAAAAGTTAATATAGTCAACAATGTATTGGTTTGTGATTGGTATCACAAACCAACATTTTCAGGAAGATACTTGAATTTTCTATCTCAGAACCCCTTGTGTCACAAAATCGGTACAATTATTACACTAATAGACAGAGCAATTTTATTATCAGACCCAAAGTATCACCAAAAAAACATAACTTTTTGCATAAAGATTCTCATAGATAATAATTATCCAATAGATCTCATTTTTTCCACTATTAACAAAAGATTAAAAACTTTATTTACAACAAAGCTCAATCAAAAAAATTTTAACAAACAAGACAACGGAGATATATCACATAACTACTTTCTTATTCCATATATTCCAAAAGTCTCAGAACATATACAAACCGTTTTAAACATTGACATGAAAGACATAAAATATAGACTCTCTTACAGAAATTTAAATCAATTGAACAAATTNATCAAAACACACAAAGACCAACTACCTCGAAACAAAAAGAAAAACGTAGTATATAACATATCATGTAACACATGTGAAGCTAATTACACTGGACAAACCAAAAGANAAGTACAAACACGCATTANAGAACATATGCAATATGTAAAAAACAATCACCAAAATTCAGTAATAACAGAATACACACTTAATACAGGACATTNATTTAATTGGAACTCTATTAACATACTTGACACAGAATCAAACTACTATAAACGTTTGATTTCAGAGATGTTACAAATTAAAATACATAACAATAGCATTAACGTAATGCAGGATACGGAAATGTTAGACAAAATATACTTACCGATCNTAGATAAATTAAAACAAAATTAATATGAGCACGTTGTNTAGATGTCACTATCAAAATATAAATGTATTTACTCTGTAAACCTTCGCTCCTGACACAGTAATGACGAAACTATTGACATATACACACTTTCACACATAGACCAACTAATTTTAATCAACATGACTAACTTTTTATATAACTCTTCGTCATTATAAAAATAAGGAGGGATTGTTCCATTTAAGGTAAAAAAAATTTCTTTTTTTTTTTTTGGTTTTTAAGTACTATGTTATAAATATTTTAATTGTCAACTAACAATATGATATTTCCAATGTAAACAAACATACAAATTTTATAAATAGTAATCCACTGAGGAAGGTTCAAAATAAACCGAAACGTTTGGATAATATATATTGCATTTCAAATTATTTGCACAACACCCAGCAAAACGGGTCAAACTTGCCCGATCCAAAACAAAAGATACATCTAGTTTACGAGGGTCCTTATCAAGTAAAAAAGGAAATTAGGCCAAATGCATACTTTACAGAAGACAGAGAAGGGCAGACTGTAGGAGTGTACAACTCAAGGCAGTTAAAACCTCACAAGGATCCGCAGTACAAGGAAATAGGATGTCTACAACACAAATCGAGTGATGGATGTGGGTCAGACACTTCCACAGTTTCCGCGGAGACCAGTAGAGAGTCCTTAACATCGTCTAAAGTCAAGTCCAGTCTTAAAGAGGCAAAACCCTTAAAACGAGTTCTTAAGAAGCCAATTAAGGACGATGGTGAAGTTAAGAATCCTAAAAACAAAAAACAAGTAAGAATTAAGCGTAAGGATAAATACTCACCTAGTGAAGATTCCCGCGATGGAGGTCTAGACGATGAAGTCCCACGACGCTCCAAAAGGACCAAGAGATCCAGCGAACCCACGGAGAAAGTTTCACGACGCTCCGGAAGACTACAGAAGTCCCACGGTGATGGCGACCAATCCAAGGAAGTCTACGACCTAAAAAAGAAAAACAACAAGGTTAAGAAGAATAAACTACCTAGAGGTCCTTATTATGACCTGTACAAGGATGAACCAAACCCAGAAATCCTTAAGGAAATATCCGAGTACGATTCACCCGGTTATGCGACGGAAGAAATGGTGAGAAACTTGTACGCAATTTTAAAAAAGTCCCACGCAAAAAAGAAATTAGAAAAGCAAAACAAAGGGGTTAGTGACGAAAGTGATGATAATGAGGAACGTGATTATCACACTTACCGAACGGATGATGAAATCTTCGATGAACTCCTTAACTACGAAAAACAGCGTAGTCCGACTGAGGATGGAGTGAGGTATTACGCCGATAAAATAAAGGTCACTGTAAAACCTAAAATGGCAAAGCGTGAGGAATTGGACATTTGTGTGTTGGAACTCATAGACTCACATGATAGTGACAAAAGTGACACCATCAACACAGAAGAAACAGTGAAAATTGAAAATATGCCGAGTGAAGAGCTGGAAGACCAAAGTGAAGTTTTTCCGAACGCTCCGGAGGCATTTTCAGTGAACTATGCAATGGCAAGTGCGACATTAGACAGAGCGATTGCTAAGCCGGAAATCATCGCTAGTTTCAATGGCTACAACGTAATATTAGTGGTGGACATGAAAACTGAGCATAACGTAATGTCACGTAGTTTGTGCGAGTGTTTGTTACAAAATCCGGAATCGGAAACCTTAGTGGCAGTTACCGACGAAAAGATGCAGAACTTTGCCCCGGCAAGGCGTACGATACGAACAAACTTTGTAGTGGCTAACATTACATTTAACCAACCATTCATAATCGTTGAGGATACCGCCTTAATGACGGCGGCGATAGGACACACAGCGGCGAAGCGCGTATCTAGTGAGTTACGTAGTTCGGGTTGGCGCGTAGAAGTCATTGACACGGCAGACAATAACAGTGAAAGACAACGAACAAAAGACACGAGTGAACACGCTAAACGGTGGCGAAACGTGACAAAGAAACGGTGCGCGATAAGTATCGGTCGAAACAAAAACAAACAAAGTAAAGATCGACGTCATAGTGCGTGTGAAAAGCAGAACGGACAACCGATTCTAATAGAAAAAGAAATGGATTCGGACGGATCGGGTAATGATATGCGAATAAATACGGCGAACATCGACGATCCGGAAGTGACAGAAGAGCTTCAGCGGTTACAACAAGCTACAGCACAGTACGAGGAAGCCGAAGCGCAGAGGCAAGAATTGATCTCGGTGTTGCGACAGAGAAGAGTCGAACTGGAAAAATTAAGGGATCAAGCGAAGGAGAAATGCAAACGCCTGAGGCAGTTGTTAAACAGCGAGCTGTTGGCATCACCAGGAACAACACCTGACACTTCTGTTGCCAGCACATCAGAAATTGTAAGAAGAAAGGGCACGTTTGGCGAAAACAAGCACACCAGTGTCCGAGCCGAGGTCGGAACCGGCGGTAAGAACGCGACCGGGACCTAAGAGTAAACTTAACGGCAGAAAACAGCATAGATCGGTAGGGGACTCCCCTAATAGAAGACCAACAGGGGTAAAACTCATTAAGAAGAAACGTCGCAGGAGGGATGTTTCACCGAGGTCGGATAGTGATTGGGAACCACGCGTTAAAGTACGCAAAAGTTATCACTTATCGTCCAATGAGGAGGACGAGGAACAACCTGCCAAAACCATAGAAGAAGAAAAACGGAAGTGGCAGTGCGTGACTCCCAGTGCGGAACAATTATCGGAAGTGCTTAACAAAAAGATAGCAGTGGAATTGGACAAGGTGAATGAGACCAAACAGCTAGTGGTGGAAACAAAGGTTAAGGCACAGAAAACCATAGAAACACCAGTAACCATTGTGGATAGCACGGAAAAGTGGGTAACAGACGTTATAGAGGAGATCGAAATCCCACTGGTAACAAATGACGCGGATGACGAGGTTATGAACCTGGACTTAATAGAAGTTCCACCAAGGGAAGAACTTCTCTTAGAGTCCAGTTTGGCGGGGGCCGTGTCACCAGGGCCCCAGGAGGGACCGCGGTTGGAGAAACCCAGAACACCTGAACAGCAGGATGAAGCCCAAACAGGAGGAGCGCAGGAGGAAACGACGGTGGAAGCTGCGTTGGCGCAAATCCTAGGGGAGGCCGAGGAGGACGGCGTAGAAAGAGAAAAGACATGTGTGTAAAGTTAATGTTAAGAGAAAGCGTTGTATTTATTGTCAAAGCCAGTAAGGTATAAAGCTAACGAGTCAGTTATTTTGTGGTAAGGTTAAACTTTATTTTTAACAAAACCAAAGGTAGTTTTAAGGATAAATGTTGTGTTGTATGTTAAGGCCAGTAGGAGTTAAGGCCAACATAGGGTTTAATTTTGGTTAATATTCGTTTTTTAGTTGTCAGTAAGGTTAAGGTTTTGTTAGTGTTAAGGGAAAGTTTTATTACGCCCGTAAGAATTGACAAACCCGGAAGGTGACAAGACAGTCGAAAGGTTTTAATGTTCAGTTTTAGTTTTTCTGATTATTTTAAAGAAAACCCAGAGAGGGTCAGTTCGTTTTTCGTTAGGTTAAGGGTTGTAAAAACGTCGGCATGGTTCCCCTCACTAAAACAAACACACACAAACATCGACACATCTTACTAAAGGAAAACACATATACAAGTACAACTTACACAACATACACATACACCTTTACCATAAGACCAAAGATACATTGCAAACAAACCACACACGCCCATAAGTCACACACACACAATTATGTAACTTAATAACAACATTTACTTTCATACACGGATTCAGTCACCTAGACATTGACTACATTCATAAGACATTGTACACACACCACTTACACACAAATGACGCACGAAGTCTCAAACACACATTTATTCGCGTTAACAATTACACATAGACAAGTACACATAGACGACACGCATAAAGACTGGGACACAGCACACGATATACACAAACTTACAAAGCTCATTCACACACACTTACACATGTTAAGAAATACATTTAGTCAGACATGCTCATATACACTCATACATACAAACTTACAAAAACATCATCTTAAGAAATATAACACACGTTATCCACATACCACGTCCACACAAATTCGTACACACATACAATTATTTCTTAAGAAACACTTTTTACATAAAACATACCATTAAGGTTTCACAATTACACAGATAGATAGTCATCACACAGACATTACAAAAACACAAAAATCCTTTCTTAAGGATGACAAATAAAAACCCAGAGTGGGTAGAGCGCAGGCGCGAGACACGAGAAGACCTGCGTAAAGGGAGTTGAAAACAAGCGCTCGCGACGTGCGGATGTAGCAGCGTTATGTAACATCCCAATGTAACATCCCTTCACCAGTCGGACTGCACCAAGATAATTCCGAAACCTGGGGAGTTGAGTTGTCACCACCCCAAATCTCGGAATGGCGGGGGTAATGCAACCGACGGGCTTGGATGCTACAGTTACAGCAAGAAAGGAGCGTCAAACGTCGGGAAGCCAACGTGAAAAGTGACATTTACCGAAAGTAACAATTCAAAAGGCAATCAGCCGAAAAAGTTTTATTTTTGTTGTATTTTATTTTCTTTTTGTTTTACAGTTTAGAGCAAGCGCATGTTAACGCTTAGGGTGCGTAATGCCCGCTTCAATCAGTCAGTACTTGATATATCCTTTTTTGTTTTGCGTACAGTTTATTTTATTTTGGAGTGATCCCCAGAGATTAGGGATTACTCGCTAAACTGACATTTCATTGAGTTGACCTAGTTTGTACAACTAACTATTTCAATAATGAGTGAAACCCCGAAATCGGTTTCTATAATAGTTTGATTGTTAAACAAAAGTTTAGCATTGTACTTACGGGTGTTAAGTTTGCCACGAGGTCTAGACGGAGCCAGGTTAGCCTGAGAGTCCAGCGATGATCACCTGAAACAAAAAGAAAAAGATTAGTAAAAACTCATTGTCAACCGGAGTTGTTGGTTAAGAGTAACTAGAAAGCTAGACTAACATCAAGGAAACGATTGGTAGATTTCTACTCAAAGTTGAAATCGTTAGTTTTATTACCCGAATCAGACAATTGTTAACAAACACGGATTTGACAAATTTTAACCGAGACAAGACATGAGCTCCACGTAAGAGGGAGCATGGGAGGATAAATGATGCGCTAAGGAAGTGTGAATGTAATATTCACCACGGCCGGGCAAATCAACCGACGCACTGTAGTGCTAGGAAACGGTTTAGCTCGAGATGAAAAATAATAAAAGTAGTAATTGTCAGCGAAACCACTCCGGTGTACGGTAGGTCGGGTGATACGACTAGTTTAAGCAGTAGTTCAAAAGTTAGAGACTAACCTCGAGTTGTGGTAAAATTTCTAACTTAGCGATTTCTACGAAGTAAGACCGAAAATACGATTTTCTAACGTAAACTCGTCGTGTTTAGTCAAAATTACACTTTGTTGAAAAAGTGCGCAGGTTAGGCCTAACTTTGACAAAATTGACAAATTTCGTGATTTTGTTAAAATAAGACCGGAAATACGATTTCCTAACATCAACTCGTCAAGTTTGGTTGAAATTACACATTGTTAAAATTTTGCACCTGTTGGGTCTAACCTACCTAACTTTGACAAAATTGACAAATTTCGTGATTTTGTTAAAGTAGGACCGGAAATGCGGTTGTCTAACATAAACTCGTCATGTTTAATCAAAATTACACGTAGTTGAAAAAAGTGCGTCGGTTAGAACCTAACTTTGACAAAATTTACGAACTTTGCGATTTTGACGAAATAAGACCGGAAGAGTGATTTTCTAACGTAAACTTGTCATGTTTGGTCAAAATTACGCATTGTTGAAAAAAAGTGTACCGGTTAGACCAAAGGACCTAACCCTGACAAAAAGTTGTGAACTTTGTAGTTTTGACAAAATGGGACCGGAAATAGGATTTTCTAAGATAAACTAGTCGTGTTTGATTGAAATTACACGTAGTTAAAAAATTGCACCTGTTAGGTCTAACCTACCTAACTTCGGCAAAAACTTTTAATTTCGGCAAAAGTGAACCAGAGCGTCTATTTGTGACCAAATAAACGTCTCGGATCAAAATTTTTGAGAAAATGCAGTTGTGACAAAAATTTTTAGTTTTTGGTAAAATTGCACCAGAGCGTTTATTTGTGACCAAATAAACGTCTCGAGTCAAAATTTATCGGTTTTAGAAAATCTTATTTTTGGGTAGGTTGTGCGCATGCGTAAGAGCGGAGTAGGGATGACGCGGCGACTTGGCTGAGCCGAGCGCGCCGCGAGTCAGTTGGATTAGAACGCTTCCCGAGTAAACAGCGCCTAAAAATTTTAGCTCTGCTCAAGAACGCACACGAACGTACCAATACGAGTCGGTCGTTGTTAAAACGTGTCGCGGTCAAAATAAGTGTTAAGACCAAGTAATTGGAATAAAGTGCTCACGACGGAAATAGCGCAATAAAATCGAGTCCGCTCAACAACGCACACGAACGACCTAATAAAGAAAATCGGTTGTTATAAAAGCGTGTCGCACTTCATGTAGTGATTAAAATATTGTACGCATTAAGATCGCGATGCCGAGTACGGTTGATAATCACGCGTTCACTGCGTAATCAAATAACACTGAAAAAATTGTACCAAAGCAAGTGTTAATAAACATTTTTAAACTATACAAACATTGAACTTTGTGTGTGTGATTGATTTCCACCACATTATTCGTAAGGACAGAGATTGTACCAGCGATCCGTGGTCAGCACTCATCGTACAGGATCCGTAAGCTGAGGAGTTCCAAAGACGAGGGTGACGAGATCGGATTTAGTTTGTCTGGTGAGTCCGTTCCTAAAACAGACTAAAAAGTCATATCCTTCCTACTTGATTGGTTAAAGTAGGTGGCGACCGAAAGTCAGTACACGAAACACAGTCCCGTCCGGTCACAACCTAACCCTGGGATAGAACGTAGTTGTGCAAGATGTTGTGCGTATGGAACAGTTGGCGATTGAGAAAACACCATGCTAAGTTTCGCCAAAAAGTTGGTGTGTTAGGTGCTTATCGCAGGTGTGTAAGTCAGAACCTAACCCTGAGTAAAAATGTAGTTATTAGTAAATCTGCGCCAGTGGCCAAGTCTGCGTTAGAGTAGGTGCCTCACCAAATTTCACTAACAACCGAGGTGTTAGGTACTTACCTCAAGTAGTTGAGCCAGAACCTAACCTAACCCTGGGTAAAAGTTGTAATTGTTAGCGAAACCGCGCCGATGTGCGATTCTGCGTAAGATTAAGTGCTACGCTGAGTTTAAGCAACAATCAGGGAGTTAGATGTTTACCTCGAATCTTGACAAAAGTACTAATTTTGCGAAGTGGTTGGAGTTGAGTCGATAATAGGATTTTCTAAAGTAAACTCGGCGTGTTTGATCAAAAAATTACGCATTTTTGGAAAATATACCTGTTGGTTCAAAAACCTAACTTTGACAAAATTTTTAGTTTTTGGGAAAATTAAACCGGAGCGTTTGTTTGTGACCAAATAAACGTCCCAAATCAAAATTTGTCACTTTTAGAAAATTCTAATTTTTATCTGAATGGTGTGCATGCGTGAACGCGGAGTAGGGAAAGCGCGGCGACTTGGCGAAGCCAAGCGCGTCGAGCGGCAGTCGAAAACGAGCATCCGTAAAGATCGGACGCATAACCATCGTGTCGCTCAAGAGTCGCACACGAACGTCCCAAAACAGTCGGTCGTTATAAAAACGTGTTGCGCGCAATACAACTATTACAAGTATTAGAGATCGCGATGCCATAAAAACGGTTGTTAATAACGCGTGACACATACAACTCTGTAACACAAGAAAATTGTTATTAGTAACAAGTGTTAATAAACATTTTGTAAAATATACAAATCATAACCTCAGTGAGTGATTCTTTCTTATCACCTGAACTTTGAAGGAACAGAGGCCGTACCAGAGGTCCGTTGTCCGCAGTTATCGTCCGGAATCCGTAAGCAGAGGAGATCTAAAGGCGAAGGCGGCAAGTTTGGATTTTGTTTATCTGGTGAGTCCGTTCCTAGAACAGACCAAAAGAGTCATATCCTTCCTACTTGGTTGGTAAAAGTAGGTGGCGACCGTAAGTCAGTGCGCTAAAGACAGTCCCGTCCGGTCACAACTTAACCTAACCTGTGGTACTACACTATCAATAGAAATGAGTAAAAATTTTGCGAGGGGGAGTGCAGAAAGAAAAGTTTCGATTAGGTTAGATTTTAGAGGGGGTGCAGGGGGGGCGCAGCCCCTCTGCCTACACGTTTACAGAACCGACAAAAAGATCATAAAAGAATTAGTCTTGTTTTAATACTACTCTATCCTATTGAGTCTGATTGACACATTCTCGGGCTTTGACGCTAACATATACATATATACATACATAATTACAAATTGTAAATGTTTCCAAATTTTCAGCTACTAGCAAAAATTGGCAAACTTAGTTTTACATACAGACATACATAATTACAAATTGTAAATGTTTCCAAATTTTCAGTTATTAGCAAAAAATGGCAAAATTAGTTTTCAAATTTCAATTGTTCATAACTTTTTTAGTAACAACGAGCGACGGCTAAAATTTACGGATTGTTACTCAGGAAGGAGTCCTTGACAACATATGTCAAGCTCATTGAAATTGGAGGGGGGTGACCTTTTCTATATATTTACCAGCACGGTCACGAACCATGAGTACTGTAGTCACTTTGAGTACTCAAACCCGCATTCGCACGTTCCTATCTATCTCGCTCGCATTACTTATCTCTTCTCCTTCGCACAGTTGAATTTTCAGAACTCTCCCTACGTAGACCTATTTTACACTACTGTCAAAAACTGTAAGTCGTAAGAAAGTGACAAATCACAGATTAATTATAGAAGAATAATCGATTGTGATTGGTCAATTTCTTACGACTTACGGTTTACGACTGTATTGTAAAAAAGGCCTTAAGCGTTTACGGCCGGTCCCGAACTGCGGACGCTAAAGTCCGCGCATGATATTACTGATAAGTGATAAGTTGTTTTTACAAGATCCCATGAAATTTATCGACACAGAATTTGCCGACACTGTTTTCACCGAAAACATTTCATCATAAACTTATAAAATAGACGGAACATTTATATGACAAAGTTGAGAACAACATTAAAGGACAGAGATAGTGCTGGAGTAGTTGTCTTTCTCTCTTAGAATAAAATGGTGGGGGACCATTCATCTCACAAGTCTATGCTATCACCTTTCACTATCACTTTCTCTCAACTGACTTTTGAACTTTATCTTTGTTGCTCTCGGCCTGACGCGGCCACCAATCAACTCACTGCTACAAAAGAAAAGAATTACTCCACGACTATTTCTGTCTCTTTTAACAAAGCTTCAGCTCCTCTTACACGAATGTTCCGTCTATTATATGTCTATGCATTTCATCCAATGATATCGTTACGGCCGGGACCGACTAGACTAGACGGACCGTCCCGGACTAAAATCGGCGCAAAGCGCCAAATAAAACTCTATAAATTGCAACGTGTATGAGATACACGCTCTTGGCGTACCGCCCACACCGCGCGCTCCTCGCGTCAATAAACGGCATGCGCACCGCTCGCACCGCGCGCTCCCCGCGCCAACAAACGGCCTGCGCGCCACCCGCACTGCGCGATCCCTGCGCCAACAAACGACCTGCGCGCCGCCCGCACCGCGCGCCCCGCCGCGCCACAAAACGACCGGTGAAACAAACAAATGATTGTTTTCCGCGCATTCTGTCACCCCGCCCCGCAGAAAACTGCGAGTATAAAGGTGCGATTTCACGTAGCTATGATATCCAGATATGTCCCCCACTCTACCGTCATTCCGCCCCACCAGTCGAAGAATACTCATAGCCAGATATGATAGCCCATAGTTCGATTAATCGAACTATGGGATATGTATCTGAATTTTTAATACGTAACTCACGTAACTACAGTGAAGTGAGTAAACAGCGATGGAGAAAGAGAATACAGAGTCTGAGGTAAGTAAATATACTATAAATAATACAATATATATATCTTTCTTTCTGTGTAATATTCTGACTGAAAGTGCACCGCAAGAAAGGCATCTTTCATAACCTCTTTTGGAATAGCATGTGTTGGTTATTCATGTTAGAAAGATGTAATTCAATTTTGTCTTATCTTTATAATTGTAGATATTACGATGCTATACCTGTGGGATCTGTGAGACTATCTGTGATTTAGACAACCTCCAGATCCATGACTGTGTACAAGGTTATAGCGACATCGTCACCGACGAAAACTTATATTTTTATCCAAGAGATAAAAACGGAAACATTCTACGGCGCAGCTTGGTCAATGAGGTCGAGCAGATAGTGACGGAGAGTACGCTATGCAGTGGAAGTATTCCAAATAACAGAGAAAACGCTGAGAATGCAAAACTTCGTTTAGAGGAACAGGTCATTGATGAGGTTCGTCAAAGACCGCCTCTCTGGAACTTTAAACTTCCGCTTGCAGAGCGAGGCATTCGGGTCAAAGAAAGACTGTGGCAAGAAGTTGCAGTAGAACTTAATGGTATATTATATCGTTTACATAATAATAGATATTATTGTTTAACATTATTAATTGCATGTTTTAATAAAATATAAGTTTTTTTTATAGGCACATTGTCAGTTAAGGAGCTAAAAAAAAAATGGAAATCTCTGTGTGACTCTTTCAGAACATATTCCAAAAAGAGAAAGTTGCCAAGTGGATCTGCGACTGCAACAAGTAATTTATGGGTCCATTACGAGAACATGAAATTTCTTTTAGATGTCCATCTTGAAAGCCAGTACGTAAGTTGTTTCATGTTTTTTACTGAAATGTATATAACACAAAATATACTATGTTTTTAGTAAGAGAAAGATCCGCGGACAAAAATTCGTTTATTTCGCGCATATCTCTTATCAGGATAGCAATAATCGTCTCTCTACCCGCGCTACTTGCTGAAAGCTCTACGAATAGTAGAGTGATAGGGCTTTCTGACAGAAGATATGCGTGAAATAAACAAATTTTCGTCTGCTTCGCGGACCTTTCTCTCACTGAAAATACAGTAATGATATTTTGTGATGTACAGAACAACATCAAACGCCTTGCGCCGCGTTGAGAATCCAACGGATGAGATTGAAGAAATTGACGAGAATTGCACTAATATTGGTAGTCCTTGTAGCAGTGACTTTTCCGGTATGTCCATTTGAATTACATTTAATATTGGGTGTCTTCCAACTACGTACACAGACGACACTGTGTAACACAGTATCCACTTGTGGAAGTGAGACACACTGAATGCTCTTTCTACAAATGGACATTGTGTTACACAGTGTCGCCTGTGTACGTAGTTGGAAAG
>NW_018023213.1:12074-14279 GCF_002006095.1 Pseudomyrmex gracilis | reverse complement strand
AGTCGTTAAGGAGATCAGAAATCGAAACTCGGCGCCGGGACCGGATGGAGTCACTATGAGTGTAATATTGACTCTGTTGACTGTTGCACCAGATCGTCTGCTGAAGTGCTTTAATGCGTGTTTGCAGCGAGGACGTTTTCCAGATTGCTGGAAAGTCGCCCGGTTGGTGCTGATCCCGAAGACAGGCAAGCAACCTGGATCGGCAACATCTTACCGACCATTGTGTCTTCTAAGCGATATAGGCAAAACATTCGAACGAATTATTGCCAAAAGGATTGCATCGCACGTCGAGGAACGTGGTGGGTTCTCGGCTAGACAATTCGGGTTCTGTAAAGGAAAGTCCACAAATGATGCGGTAATAGCCCTGAAGAATTTTGCATCCCGCTTTACTGAAAACAAAGGGGTTTGCATGGCAGTATCATTGGACATCAGNAATGCTTTTAATTCGCTTCCGTGGCCGGCAATCCGCGATGCAGCAGCAGCATGGAGTTTACCAGAATATCTCAGAAGAGTAGTAACCGACTACCTGAAAAAGAGGTATATTACGTATAAAAACAATCGAGGAACGGTAATTAAAAGAAGAGTAACTTGTGGTGTACCCCAGGGTTCGGTGCTGGGTCCTCTTTTATGGAACCTCACGTACGATCNAGTGCTGAAATACCAAGTCCCCCCAGCCTGTCGCGTATTCTGTTACGCGGATGATACGTTGATTGCGGCGGGAGGGACAGATGTGAATCGGGCGGCCTTGATTGCTAATAGAGGACTTGATGTGATAAACAGGGGTCTGTTTGCAATGGGGTTAAGCATTGCACCGAATAAGACGGAGGTTATTGTCTTTCGCAATAGTAGAATGAAGGCAAGGCCTGCCTCTGTAGATGTCAGCGGTGTTCGTGTACTGGCCGGTAGCACCATTAAGTATTTAGGCTTTACTCTTGACGACAAGTGGTGTTTTAAAGATCACTTCGCCAACATGATCGAGAAGNGCCAGAAAGTAGTGTTGGCGTTAACGCGTATCATGCCCAACCTTGGTGGCCCGATGGAGAATAGGCGCAGACTATATTTAGGTGTGTTGCAAGCTGTCATCTTATATGGGGCACCAGTCTGGGCCGAAAAACTTGCGAAAAACAAGAAGGCGGTGGCTCGTTGTGGGGCCATCCAAAAAATCATCGCAAATCGGGTAACAAGTGGATACCGCACGATATCTGCTGAGGCAGCCCAACTTCTGGCTAGGGCTCCACCCTTAGAATTGCTCGCTGAGGAAAGAGCTACAGTATTCCAAAGAATGCGTGCGAATGAAGACGTGGCGCTGACACAAATTAAAAGTGAAGAAGCCGCAAATACTAGAATAAAATGGTATGGAAAATTAAGTGCCAATGAACAGCCTGGCAGAAGTACCAAGAAAGCCATACTCCCGTTCTTTGATAGATGGGTAACGAGGAGACACGGTGAAATGTCATTTCATCTTACCCAGATGTTAACGGGACACGGATGTTTTAACTCGTTTTTGTTCCGGATTGGCAAAGCTGAATCTGATCGATGCTCGCACTGCGGACTGGCAACGGATACTCTATTACATACATGGGAGGAGTGCGAAAGCTGGAAGGATGAACGAGATATACTACGTCTAAAGTTAAAAACTGATCGGGTTTCAATGGAAACAGCAGTTAGGATTATGTTAGATGGACCTGAAGAGTGGCAAGCGGTGGTTCGCTACGCTGATAAAGTGCTACTAAAGAAAGANGAGGCTGAAAGAGAGCGACAAGGACAGATTGAACCCATTAGAAGAAGAATTAATAGGAGAATTGCTCGAGTAAATTGGCTTGAGACAAATGTATAATGAGATATTTTTAAGAGAGCGTAAATTTTATATGGATGGATAAGGAGACATGAAATTGAGGAAATAGGGATTATGTCCCCCCCTACCTCTTGATCTTCTGTCTCTAATTTGGTCTGCAGGCAGTGTTAATGGGGGTTGACTACTGTCATAGCACGCAGCCAATGAGTTCTTAAAGCAGTAAGGAAGAAAAGAGGGTCTTCCTGCCCTCTCTTTAAAACCTTGCAGTGGTCTCATNGAGACCTGCGCATGTGAAAGGCGGAGAGTCAGCAAGTAATGTTCTTGGAACGTGCGCTGGCTCTCTCTGCCCAGTTGGCGCAATTGGGGACATCGAGGGGTTTTAGCGGGTAGGCTGGTCATCTCTCCTCCTC
>NW_018023213.1:0-11924 GCF_002006095.1 Pseudomyrmex gracilis | reverse complement strand
AAAAAAAAAAAAAAAAAGGTTAGGTTAGGTTAGTTGGTTAGGTTAGGTTAGATTAGATTTTAGGGAGGTGCAGGGGGACCCGCCCTCCCTGCCTACACGTTTACAACACCAACATAAAAAACATGAAAGAATTAGGATGTGATCCCATGCACCGTTATTTTTTGCGTAACGCGTAACGCGTAATCAGAGATTACGTGTTTAATATAAAACATTTGCTTCGGATATTGACTAGTCAACTCTAAAATTGACGGGACTACGGGCTGTGACGCTACATATACATTTATATATACATATTATATATATATATGTATATTTATGTATGTGCAAATATACAGGGTGTCTGTCAACNAACTATAAAGCCGACGTGTGTAGGTAGATCGGGTCATTCTGAACAGAAAAGTTATATACTATTTTGCAAAATTCGCAATATTTATTGAGTTATGAATTAATAAATGTGAACCAATGAAGGCGCGGGGAGCGATGATCGGACTCTATAGGCGTGCACGATTATCAGATAAAAAGAAAAATGGCTTTTCTCATGTAATGTCTTAGTAACGAGAGGCGGAGTAAACAAACAAGCGCGAAACGACTCAGTTTCTTGCGATCGGGCGCTATTCGGCGGTACGCAGCGAGCAGCAGCGAGCGAGGAGTAGAGCTGATAATTGTGCACGTTTATAGAGTCCGATCATCGCTCCCCGCGCCTTCATTGGTTCACATTTATTAATTCATATCTCAATAAATATTGCAAATTTTGCAAAATGGTATATAAATTTTTTGTTCAGAATGACCCGATCTACCTACACACGTCGGCTTTATAGTTCGTTGTCAGACACCCTGTATATATATATATATTTATATGTAGGTACATCATAATATAACCTTAGTTTTCAAATTTCAATTGTTCATAACTTTTTTAGTAACAACGAGCGACGGCTAAAATTTACGGATTGTTACTCAGGAAGGTAACACCTTGACAACATATGTCAAGCTCAGTGAAATTGGAGGGGAATGACCTTTTCTATATATTTACCAATATTTATTATTATTATTATTGTAAGTATTGTTATTATTATTATTATTATTATTATTATTATTATTAAATATAATTTTAAAATATATTATTACAACGTAAACAAATGTTTTGTTAACATATACTGATTATTATAATTAATTTGTAATACATATATCAAATGATATGTAAAAATATGTATACACATTTATATATATCACTTTTGTTATATATAATAATAGTTATATAGTAAATAATTATATAGGAAAAATGTTATACACACACAAAATGTTCTTTATCATATAATTACAAAAAGTATTAATTTATATTTTTGAAAAAGTATTAAATGTATACAACTTGTTATTATTTATAAATTCAGTTCTATAATATCATAAAATTGACTTATTGTAAATATTGGATATAAAATAAACTTATAATATAATATTTTTTTCTATAAGAATAATATTTTATTTATATATACTTTCCTTCCACATTTAATTCTTTACTTAATTCTTTCCAACATTTTTCAATTATATTTCTATTAAAATGATTTTTATTTCTCTTGTCCCAAATGGGTGTTACGTCCTGGTCCACGGTTACGGTCGGGCTATAGTGGAGTAACAGAGAGCTGTCGTTTCTCTGTCTCCGCGCAGCGGGCGATCCTGTTGCGGCAGAGTCGAGCGAGTTTGTATGCTCTCACGGAAAGGTCAACGGCGTATGCCGATCTTACTTTGTTCTATGAGGCCCCGCTCGTCGGTCTCTTTTTAAGTCTTAAAATTCAACTCTATTGACTAAAGACGAGACCGTGCGATCAATTGAGGATGTGGAGAATGAGAGGTCAATTCAATAAAATGAATTAATTATGTGAAATATTAATTTATTCATATCGCGTATTCGTTTTGTTACAGATTTCCTCGGTTGGTGTGATGTAGCGTGGATGGATGTTGTGTCGCGAATTTTACAAAGAATCGGAGGGTCATCACTCGGAGGCGGGAGGGAGAAAAGACGTATGTGTATATATGTGTGTGTGTGTGTGTATCGCGAGAGCGTGTGGAGAGCCTCCGGCGGGGTTCTACAAATGTATGTCGGGAGGAAGTGTGTGGCGCCGATTTGTGGCATGGTTAATTATATTAATCCAGGTCGATTTCTATAATTTCGCGGATTTCTATGGAGCTAGGAGGAAAAATGGTATAAAAATGACGGACTGGGACAAGTCGGATGTCATTGAGGTACGGAAATCTGACGGGGAGGAGTTTTCTAGATGGAGTTGTAGATATCAGGTGAAAGAGGTCGGAGGGATCGATTCTTAGTGGGTCTACAGTCGAGTCTCCGTAATTTTCACACTCTGTAATTTGGCAGATCCCTCTATTTTTCGCGTGAGGAGAGAGCTTCCCTTACTACCTTCACTATGTACTTATATATGTATGCGCGTACAAAATGCGCAACGATATGTCACTACGCAATGATATGTACGCATTGTTATAGCTTTAAGCTAACTTTAACCTATAAAAAGTATTGTCAAAGTGTATATGTATAAAAACAGTTACAAAATGTGTATATAAAAAAGATAAAAGTGTATACATAAAAATAAGTTTTGTCAAAGTTCATATAAGAAAGTACATAAAATAAAAAGAAAATATTGTTTTAGATATAAAATTATATAATGAAACGCAGATATATGTCAGTAAATATAGAAACAAAATTAAAAAGTATAGAACAATTAAAAAACGGAAAAACATTGAAACATATTTCAAAAGAATTAAATGTAAATAAAACTACAATTAAAAATTGGATATCTAAAGAAGATATTTTAAAGGAATGGAAAAATGAACATAATGATATAAAAAAAGCTCGAAAACGATTGCGTAAGCCAGATAATGAACATGTGGATATTGCTACATGGATTTGGTTTAAAAAAGAGAGATGAACTGTCCAATAAGTGGGCTACTTATAAAAGCACAGGCTTTACGCTTCTAGCAATTATTTGATAAAAATACTCAAGACAAAAAATTTAATGCAACTCAAAGGTGGCTTAGTAAATGGAAAGAATGACATGGAATAAGATCAGTTACATTAAGCGGAGAAAAATTGTCAGCGGATACTGAAAGTGCAAGAGAATATCAAAAACAGTTTCACAAGCTCATTGAAGGAATGAGCCCAGAGCAAATTTTTAATGCTGACGAAACAGGATTAATTTATCGTCAACTTCCAAAAACGTCACTAGTTTCAAGATCAGAAGGTAAAGTTTCTGGCTTTAAATTACAAAAACAGAGAGTAACTGTAATGGCATGCAGTAACGCTAATGCTACGCTTAAATTACCTTTGATGCTTATTGGAAAATCAGCAAAACCTAGAGCCATTAAAAATTTAAAGGATTTACCAGTATGATATAAAAATAAAAAAAGCGCCTGGATGATTTAAAATCTATTTGAAGACTGGTTCTATAATCAATTTGTTTCAAAAGTGAAATCTTTTTTACTTGCAAGAGNTTTACCACTAAAAGCTATTCTTTTTATTGATAATTGTGCTGCACATCCAAAAAATTTATTAGATGGTGAGATACATATTGAGTTTTTACCTCCTAATACAACGTCATTACTCCAGCCAATGGATCAAGGATGCTTGCAAAATTTAAAATCACTGTATCGAACAAGTTTTATGTCTTTTGTCTTAAATAAATTGAACGATGAAAATACTTTACCAGAAACATTAAAAAGTATTTCAATACGTGAAATTATTTTTTCGATAGCAGATGCTTGGACAAAAGTATCGACATCACCTATTGTTAAATCATGGGAATTGGTAAATACATAATACTTATTTATGATTTGTGGTTTTGCTTATTTTAATTTTTAATTTAATACTTTTATATTTCTGATATGGCCTGAATTTGTAACTTCATTCGAAAAAATGAATTTTTATAAAGCTCATCAGAATAAAGAAAATTTACAAAATCAAAAATATCACGAACAAATAGATTTAACTGATCAGTTTTGTCAAGCTTTAAGAAAGGAGGATTTTGAGGACCTTGATTTAAGCCAAATAAATAAGTAGCTCTATGAACCTGCTATTTTAAACATGGATGAATTCCTTACTGATGAAGAAATCGTGCAAATTGTTCAAGAAGAATTGGGAACAAAAGAAGAAGATAAAAAAAATTTTTTAAGTAACTTAAATTATTCAAAAGAGTCCAACCAACCTTTGAGTAATAAACTTCTGAAAAATGTTTAAAAACATTTAGAAAACGTTAGTAATCATGTTGATGGCAATCGTAATTATACTACGGAACATTTACTATCATTATACAATATTCAAAGTGCAATGNAAAAAGAAATTGAAACTACTAAAGCCTTAAATAATTAAAGTATGATTATAAAACTACTAGTTTTAAATAAGTATTAAATATATAGAATTATCATAATTTTAAGGTTATGATATCAGTTGTATAATAGCTTTATTCGATGCTCACTGCCAGTACTAGAAATCTATAGCATATATGACGTAAACTATAGATTTTCAGCACTGGCAATGAATATCGGAATGCAACCATCGACATATGTATATTATGTTGGTGGAGATATAAAATAGGGAAATCTGTGAAGTGAGAGAATCTATAAAGTGGGAGAATTTATAGAGTGGGAGGATCTGTAATTTAGCTTTTCGGAGAATCACAAGCCCAGACTAAGCCAAATTACGGAGACTCGACTGTATTAGATAAGGTATTTTATTTAGGATCTGCAATTCGGTAGGTAGAGACTAATTTGAGGAAGTATTGTAATTTAGAGTCAAGCAGTGGGATGATCGGTCAAAAAGAATCGGCATCTTCGTCATCCGCGTGATTTTCGTCAGGACGAGAGGGCTCAGAGGGCGCTGGAGAGGGGGAGCGAGGAGGTAAGAGCGGTGGATTGCTCGCGGGAGGAACAGGGGAGGGTTGAGTATCTGCGGGAGGATTGGGACTTATAGGTGAGTAAGAAAGGGATTTATACCGCGAATCGTCGTCGTGGTGTGTGTCTGTATGTATGTCGCCGTGTGAGATTGCGTGAGAGGTGCTTGTGTGCGAGTGCGTCGGTGAGTGTGAGTGCGCGTGAGATGGATTTGTGTGCGTATCGCAGAGGTTTTTTATATTATTGTCGTTGTTGTTGTTTTTATCCGCGTGGTCAACGTTGGAACGTTTCTCAGGGGTGGTAGGCGTCGGGTGGTTGGGCCTGTCCGGCTCAGCTTTGCTCAAGGCGAGTGCGACGGCTCGGCGCAAGGCTCGGTTCCGCCGATTGCGTCGAGCCTTTATTGTCGCCCGTGAAGTGTATTTGCGAGGTTCCACTTAAATCAATTATTTAATTGATAAGCTGCAAGAGTCTTATTTGCTTGAGTAACCCGCAGTTGAGCCTTCAAGGTGCGAGGAGAGGAAGAAAAAATTTGTTTACGGCAAGTTTCTTGTACGCTGAGAATATTAAAATGGAGAATCGGAGATTATCCTGAGCGATTCAAAACCGCGGATGTCTATCAGAAGTCATCCAGAACGATTCAGGATCGCGGATATCTTCTCCGATTAAGGAAAGAAGTGAGAGGCTATCTTAGACAGTCCAGTACTGCGGCTGCTGTATCTGATACATGCGAGACTTTATCGTTTTTATTTCGCGAGTACGTTTCTCGGAGCTTCCTGAAAAGCAGCTGCGGGTTTCTCTCTTTTCCTCAATCTCTATTTCTAGTTCGTGGAACCTCAGTAATTAAGTGATTTCTTAAAAGCACTTAATACTTAGTTGAGCGGCGGCGGTGTCAGGTTGACTGCAGGCACTTGGGAGTGGAGGGTTGAAAACCAGTGCGGCTTCGGTGTCCTGGTTTTGGCACTCACTGCACCGAACTTCACTTTTGAAACTCTTTGCACCACGACACTCTCGACTCTTAAGATCAGCGGCTCTTATATGATTCCGATTCTGAGAGTCCCGGCTTATATACAATTTTGAGTAAGCAGGGACTCTCCTAATTGGAAAACTCAGTTGAGCTTCGCTAGTTCCTATTTGTTAGTGAATGGTCGGGTAGAACTTTGTGAGATCGCCAATCAATGACGATCTCTTGCCTCGGTCGGCTCGTCCGATTTTTTGGAGAAGGGAAAAAGGAGAGTGTTAGTTTTCGATCACGCCACATAGACCCTTTGCTATTTGTTTATAATAAAATTTTTGTATATTATTCATGGCGTTAGAGTTCTATTTGCTCCGGCTGCTCTAAATTTCATAAGCAGTGTTCTTCTTGGCCCGGAGATATCCGGGTTTGTTTGGAAAGCTGCTCAGAGTGTTTAACAATAAATTTTTTTTGCTCGTTATAGCAAAATTCCGGGTTATTACTAAGCGCGGTTTATCTTTTCGGGCCCCGATAAGATTTCCGTTTGCTCTCCTATTGTTTGGAGTCTAAGTTTCCAAACAATAGGAGACCCGTTTGAGTTATTTATTGCTTTTCATTATTTACTAAAAAAAGAGTTTATAATTATATAGACAGATGTGTGGTGATTGGCTGTTTGGAGCAGACACAGATGTTGATGTGTATATTCAATAATGGTTTATTGCTATAGATTATGCAAATTTATTACAAAGCTTTCGACCTTTGGTTCAGGTTTTTCTCAATGTTGTACTACAAAAAATATAAAATAAATAGTTTGCAATAAAGGATACGTTACAATTAGTAAAACTTAGTAAAAACTTACAAAAAACTCACAAACAAATAATGATGATCGTCATTTAGTGGTAACTAGTCGGTGGTAAGACCAGAACTTGACTATCACTTTATAACAGTAACGAAGTGACTGAGGGGAGTTGAGATTCAAAAGGAAAATCAAAGCCAACGATCGTCAATCACATGACATAGAAGAGAAAAGAGTTTGTTACGCGTTGACGCGTCGCGTTGCAAGAAAAAGGGGACAGTGGAGTCTCCAGGACGTAACATGGGAGTTCTTACAAAAATTGCTGAAATTAAATTGTCAATATCCATTTTATATCGTTTGCAGGACGTAACTGACGCTTACAATCGGCGAAAGAACTAAAAATTTATTTCAATAAATTTGCCGGTGCCGACGACACGCGTAGACAAGTCAGAACCTGCTTTTATTATGCGCAGTTTTATTTGACAATATGTGTTTATTCTTGACGCCAATCGGCGCTGACTATTGGAAAGCAGAAAATCTGCTTTCTTTGTGCTCGTACTCTTACACTGGATGCACGCTGATAAGCGGATTTTTATTAATTAATCTCGTTAATTATTGCGAATCTTCCAAAGTAGTATAGGACTTTTCGTCTTAGAATAACCCCTTCTACCTCCCTACGAGCGGTGAGACGGCAATTACGGGACACCCTGTATATATATAGTGTCTATTTAAGTATAAATATAAAATATTTTTACTTATTGTTAGAAAAAATTTGTTTCCAACAAAAATGCACCATCTATGGATCTAAGATGAGTGGTAAAAGTCTACAATTTTTTGCGAGTATATATTTTGTGAACGTAAATGATGTTAATATTTGCAATTATTTATTTAAAAATTAATAATATTTGCAATTATTTATTTAAAAATTATATTTACATTATTTTACAATTATATTGAAAAATCAAATATTTATAAATACATAATATGGATAAAATTTTTATATTGGAATGTAAAGTTTGTGGTACATAACATTTTGTTATGTATAAATATTTTACATTACAAGTAAAACTTCTCAATTTTGAACGTACTGTTTGCAGAAAAAATGACATTGTTAATGACGTTGTTTTAATTTATAAATATTTTAAAATAATGTATTCATTTTTCATCTGTAATGTGGAAACCTTCTCTCTTTTTTTTAACACACTTGAAGTATTTTTTCTTCCTAATGTGTATGTGTGTCTATATATATAGTTACATATATAGCTCCAAATGAGCCAAGACCAAAAAAACCACGTCATTTTCAGTCGAAAAAGCGATGCTCACGGTTTTCATGGATTACAACGGTATTGTACATCACGAATTTTTGCCAGAAGGTCAGACAGTTAATAAGGAGTATTATTTGGGCGTTATGAGACGTTTGCGTAAAACAATTTGCCAAAAAAGAAAGGATTTGTGGGCAAACAACTCGTGGATTTTGCACCATGATAACGTACCGTCGCACAGTGCCATCATTATCCGTGAATTTTTTATCAAGAACGAAACGAATACCATCCAACAGCCATCGAATTCACCTGATATGGCTCCCTGCGATTTTTTTCTGTTCAATCAAGTCAAAAAACCACTACTACGCGCTTTAACAGCCGAAAGGAGGTAATGGAAAAATCGAAGACGACTCTGATGGATATACCAACAATAGAGTTCCAGAAATGTTTCGAGAGCTGGATCAAGCGCTGGCATAAGTGCGTTGCAGTCGATGGTACTGAGAGTACTTTAAAGGAGACAGTATCACTTTTGATGAATAAACTAGTATTTTGAATTTTCTGAATAAATTCCGGGAACTTTTTGATCAAGGTAGTATGCTGTTATATTAGCTTTTCCCGTATGTTGCTACGGGTAACACCGTAAGCGCGTGAAGCGCGTTGAACTGTCTTATGCGCGTAAGACAGCCCGATGCATGTTTATTTGCGGATCTTTGTTAATTAAGATCTCGATAATTAGTGCAAATCTAGCAAAATGGTGTAGGACTTTTTGACTCAGTTTTACTTCTTCCACCTATCTACGAGAGATGTTACACCAATTCTGAGACACCCTGTATATATATATATATATATATATTGTGACGTGGTATCCGCGTCGCTCCTCCCTCGCCACAAAAATGAGCTTTCTTGCGGGAGCCCGAGAATGCGAGTTGTAATAAAAGCGCCAAGATCCTCCAGGACTTGTTTGCGTTACCTTAGAATAGTCTTTTATTTTGTATTTTTTTGTTAAACTATGTCATATTGGCGCCTCACGATTATGAGAATCAACATCAGAGGATCGTTCCAGAACATCATTCTACAAACAAAAGGAACGGCGGAACGGACCATCAGCGAGTTGCTTCTACGCCCAGATTATTCAGCGCTATTACGCTGCTGCTTTGCTTGAATGCCTAGCTGCTTGCTGCGCTGGTATTTGCGACTACCTGTTATATTTTTCCGCTGCCCTTGCAAACAAACTGCTGCTGTTAGTCATCAGATTCTGTAAGATATTTCGTGGCCTGCCAATCCTGCCGCCTATCGCGAGCTTACGAGTCGCGCTGCATAACTCCGCGATCTGATTGGTTGACCCGACCTACTTCACGCAACCTCAGCGCTATCTGGCATATCGACCTCAGATCAATCCAGATCCTCCGCGCTCTTAATAAACTATATTGAACGAACGCATATTTTCGGGCTCCCGTAACGTCTCAACGATATCGTGCCGCGCTACTTTTATTTCGTGTCGCGGTTATTGTGCTTCTGTGCTGCCGTAACGCCGAGTAGGTGAGATCCGAGCTGTCGAGCCCCTGGGTTGCCGACAAAGACGATCGAGACAGACAGATGGCCGAGGACGACGAGATACGGTGAGGTGTCCGTTTTCTAATTTGTAAGCCACGAATCCATGTCGCGCTCAAGTCTCGTGTCGAGGCTAATCGCTGTATTTTCGCGTGTTGTTTATGCTGGCAAGGACGTGTCCTTCGCTGTGATTTTGAGTTTTAGACAGCGGCTAGAATCGGGCCTCACGGGGCTTTGTGGTGATAGTTCGTAGTTTAAGTGAATGTTTCGTGAGTGCTTGATTGAGCACGAGCAAGCTCTGGAGATACGGTGTGCGCCAAACGGCATTTTGTGCTTTGTTTACATGTTAAATCTGTCTTAAATAATTTCCATTGTTGTGATCGTCGTATCGTAGTGTTATCACGTCGCACGGCGATCGTCTCGTACCGGCGATCAGCTGATACCGTAGTAACGTTTGTGATGAATTGTATAATATCGTCGTTTGCCTGTTAAAGAATTTAATATTGAACAATCATGTGTTTGGTTAAAAATTTGCTAGTTTATCGTCTCGTACCAATTTAAGGTCGATCATATCGAGTAGTTGGGAAGTGCGTGAATTTTCCTGTGCGATCGGCGAGAGTGAAGTGCGTGCGAGTCCGGAGCGTCAGACAACAAACGCGAAAATTGTTATCTCATGTTGCGCACGAGTCTTACGATTCACTCGTGATTTTTCGAGTCAAGTATCGCTAACGAAACAGCGAGCGTAGTGTGAGTACGCGTTGCGTGAACGGCGTATACTCGGTTTGAAGACTTTGTCTACAAATTGTTCTCTTGCATCGATTATCATACCGCACAAAGTTAAGTTTCGAGTTGATACGATGGCGTAGAATCCGTATCGCGATTCACGATCTCTGCGATGAGTAAATCGCAGAGTAAATTCGAGAATTCTTTCGAGGTGCTATTAAAAAAGCCCACCGATTAAGCTCTTCGGATCTCGCGCACGCTTCGCTTCCTACGGCTAGTATTCGTCGGGCTTGCTTAGGATTTTACTTCTCTGCGGCGAGTTTGGAAACCTGAGATCGCCGAATTTGACGCGGTAACGCATCCGGCGCTCACAATTCTAACACAGGATCCGTCGGCTCGGCGCCGCGATTTGCTCGGGAAACACCTTTTTCTTTCCTGTTCTTAATTAGACTTTATTCTCGCGAACTCCCGTCCGTGTCCCGTTTTCGACTCTCCGTTTCCGACGGAGTTACACGAGAATTCGGTAACAGCTCAGAAAAAAGTTACATATATGTGTGTGTATATATATATATATATATATATATACACACACACACACATATACAGGGTGATTCATTTTAATTGCCCCAGGCGGATATTTCAAATGCTGTTGAGTTTAGAAAAAAATGTTTCAGACAAAAGTTGTAGGGTTTGGAAGGGGACATAAGATGGTGGACTTGAGTTTTTGATGAAGGTAAAACTGAAGGTCATATGAAGGTCAACTTTGTTTTTTTAAATGGAATGTAGTATTTTTAATTGCATATTCTGAAAGAACATAAAATTCTGCATTAAAATTGTCTGACACGTTTTTCATGAAAATCCATAATTTTTGAGGAAATTTAGCAAGTAACGAAAAAATGTTAGTTTTTTGTAAAGAGAATCATGCATCAATTTGTACATGTTTATGAACATTTCTCGTTCTTAGAGTTACCCGGAATCAACGGAGTGGACGTGACGAAAATCTGATTCAATCGGGGTGCTTGATTTACGTGAGTCCCCTTGCCTCTCACGTGCGCGCGTGTGTGTGTGTGTGTGCGTGTGTGCATGCGCACGCGCGTGCACTCATTTATGTTAATGTTAATGTTATAACAATTGTTCAAATGTACCTCTATTTTCGTCGATACATAACTGAATTCTTCGTCGAAATTCCACAATTGTTTTTCTCAATATTTCAGTTGGTATGTTTCTGCATGTTTCTGTTATGCGTTGTTTCAGATCTTCTGGTGTCGTAGGTACTCTTTCATAAATAGTATTTTTTAGATAACCCCATAGATAAAAATCAGGAGATGTTAAATCTGGTGATCTAGGCAGCCATGTGATGAAACCGTTTCGTCCAATCCAATGTTGTGAATACCTATGATTCAAAAAATGTGTTACGATTCGTGCGCAATGTGCACCCGCGCCATCCTGCTGTATCCACATATTTTGAACCGTGTGTAAATTAATATTTTCCAACATCTCCGGTAATTCATTTTGTAATAAATTTAAATAAGCTTTGCCAGTAAGATTACCTTCAATAAAGTATGGTCCTACAATGCATCCGTCGAGAAGGCCACACCATACGTTTACTTTCCACCGATGTTGATTATCGACATGTCGAACCCAATGCGGATTTGTTAGTGAATAATAATGACAGTTGTGCCGATTTAGTTCTCCGGTATTCTGAAAGGTAGCCTCATCACTAAACATGACGCGATCAAAAAATGTG
>NW_018023212.1:15734-16772 GCF_002006095.1 Pseudomyrmex gracilis | reverse complement strand
AGTCGTTTTATTGTGGATTCCGACTNGCTGGGTCCTTGTAAGTCATTTCCCGTAGTTCTTTTCCTAAAGTCCAGCCGGGAAGTTGGTTAAAAACTCGTAAAATCACCTGATTGGTCGAAACGGTTTTCTGTCAGTTTTGAATCTCTCGACTCCCACGAGACACGTCCANTGTCTCTTTCTTTAAAATTCGCCCAGGAAGTCAGTCAAAGTCAGTAAAAACGTCTGATTGGCTGATTGCCTGGTGACAAAAAACCTGATTGGCTGAAGTGCAAAAACTGGTCGTACGGGTTGACAAGGCACGCAGCGACTACGCCGAGTTAGCCNTTTCTTGAAGTTCGTGTTTTAAACCACTGAAAAGGGTAAAAGAAGTCTCATTGGTTAACCGGTTCGGTAAAACGCGTTTTGATTGGTCGGTAGTTTTGTTGCGTTTTCTAACTCTCCGAAACCGTGCAAGTACCATCCCGTAAGTCTCTTCCAGAAGTCTCTTCGGAAACCCGTTTAAAAACGACGAAAACAATCTGATTGGTCGAGAGGAAGTTCCTTTGAAACACTACCTTAAGTGCTGACCATAGACTAGAAGTGTAAGGTAGATGTGCGTACAGTGAAGTAAACCATAGGACACAAGGTTAAGAGGTAACTCATGCCGGTAACCGGTTATATTAGTAGTTACCGTTTTTTTCAAGTACCAAAGTCGGTACTGTTACCAGTACCACCATTTTACCATACTTAAACATTTACCACGGTCGGTAAGTGAACAGTTGCTAAAAGTCATGCTTCCGAGCAAGTTATCGACCCGCACGAGTTACCGTCGTGTTTTTATTACCGTTAGCCATGCTTCACTTAGCTTAAGTCCGAACCACATGGTGTTATGTAAGTTGCAAAATTAATGTAACAAAAACCACAAGAGATAGGAAAAAACNGTTTTCACCGTTGGAATCAGCGTGAAAAACTGCAAAATACCAGTGTGGTTTCAGGTCCCCAGAATTTGTTATTAACAGTCGGTTGTTTAAATAATTAAAATTATTAACTTTTAAAAAC
>NW_018023212.1:8970-10859 GCF_002006095.1 Pseudomyrmex gracilis | reverse complement strand
TCCATATCCGAGAGTCGAAGTAGTAACAGTGTTTCAAGACTACAAGCAAACCGAGCGTCTTGCTTGCAGTCTCTGTTCAAAAGTCAGTCAAGTAATAGTTTTTCAATCCAGTATCTAAAACGTTGAGTTCGGGCTCGCTCTGTGACCTGACGCCCAGGGAACACCAACCTGTGATGCACAAAGACAGCGTGTCTTTATTTATTATAAGTTTTATTTCATTTATTGTTAGTGTTAGTGGATAAGTACTTTATAAGCGTAGTTTTAAGATTAGTAAGTACCACGTGGGGACCACCAGTAGGTCCGGAAGCGTAAAAAGCGGTTTTTGTTTTCTATTGTACAAGTTGTGGTTTTGTTTTGTGTTTTGTTTTGTAAAAAGTACCGTGGTCTTAGTAAGAGTTTGTTTTTAAGAGGTTAGCTACAGACGGGCACACCAGTTACGCAGGAGTCACACACACATCGCACACACACACTCACAATACTTACCTTCAAACATTTATACTAACCACAAAATACAACCACTGAATAAGGGTTTGTTCATACACCACCCGAACACATTTCCCACACACAATACATGTACCAANTTATAGTCCTTAATCGCGATATAACCCATACAGAACATACAAACATAATCACACGAATAAGCATGCACACACACGGCAAATACATGCACACATCACACACACAACATTCGTACAAACAGCTGTTCTTATACATAACATACAAACACAGTCACACGAATAAGCATGCACACATATGGTAAACACATGCACACGTCAACCACACAACATTCGTACAAACATTTGTCATTATACATCACATATAAACACAGTCACTCGGATAAGCACTCAAACATACAACAAACACATGCATACATCACTCACACAACATTCATGCAGACATCCGTCCTTATGCACACAGTAACATTTATTTCACACTTACACTAATACAGGCGGATAAGAGACAAAACATACACCAAACACATATACTCAAGATAGACAACATACGTACCAAGTTACAGNCATTAACTAAAACAAATAACACAACACACGAACAGATACAAACACTCGATTAAGAAGAAAAACACACACCACGCTAATGCCACACATCCACACATCACACACATATACAATACTCGCCTTATCCTGCGAGTTAAAAAGACCTGAGGTGCCATTGCGCATGCGCGCCGCTAGCCGCCGCGTGGAAACGAGGAAGAAGGCGACGCCATGTTCTCAGCCGAGTCAGTAGCTTCGCAGAGTTCAATACGGACGGACCTTTGAACAGAGAAAATCTGCGTAGTACTCTATAATCTGCCGTAATATAATCGTTATTCTTAAACAGAAGTGCTATAAACAGATAATACGTAAAAAAGTTGTTAAGCGCAAAATCAAAGCTTTATGTATGCAACAATTATTATTTTAAGTGTATCACTGCAAACGAGAAAATATATTGAGTTTAATATATATATCTGGAAAACTGTGTACAAAGTGCTTATACTTACCCCGATATAATCCTGATCCTGCGAAGAGAGAAGGCCTGGTGTCCGTTGGTACTGCGCCTGAAACAAACAAAAGCGGAAAATAAACAGGAATAACCTTGTCACTAGGTGGTGAAAGTGACTGGCGACCGTGGTAGGCAGAAGAAAGCGTGAGTACTTGACCAAATATTACCTCACCTCCGGTCACAGCTCATCGTCTAAAAAATCTACAAGCGTCTTTTAACGTAAGCATATCNCAACGAGTGTCGCAAGTGTCTTTAACGATTTCGAATTGTCAAGTTAATTAGTATAACGATTTTATTTCTTATTTAGTGGATAACTTCTAGTGATAATTTAGATTTAACAGTTTACCTATTTTTCGCAATTTAATATTGTATTCTGTTTTTATTGTGAA
>NW_018023212.1:0-7180 GCF_002006095.1 Pseudomyrmex gracilis | reverse complement strand
AATAATTTGGTGTCGAATAAATCTGTGTCGAATCGAGCGGTGTCGAATCGTACTGTGGTCAATAGAGTATCACACCTTGGTTATCGATCGACGTGGAACGTTACGCCAATAATATAAAGAAGCTCGGCCGTCGCGTGGTAGGACTGCAATGAAAAACAAACGCGTAACGTCTTCGTCGCTGTAACATCCCTAAAAAACGCTCCTATGATATTCGATCAATGTCGCAATAAGTATATACGGGTTTGGAAATGGATCTCAAACGCAAACTTTTAACGAAAATGTCCATATTCGCACTACCTAAAATTTCGAACGATTAATAGACAAAAATGTACGATTCTACGAAACATCTTTTGTACATTGCTTGTTTTGACGTTACTCCGCTCGTGGTGAGAGCTGTAAGAGTGTACTCGACCGAAGAAGATTTCATGAACGCTCTGTTGCACCTAATAAACTTCAGCAACAAAATTCGATATCTCCAAAGGTACAAGCAGTTGGATCTGTGCTTCACGCTGGACAGCAGATCACACCGGGCAAAGCGACAAACGCAAAGGCATTCGTCGTATGTTGAAATATCGTCCAATCGTCGCGCAAATGAACACAATCACGTTCGACGCGTCTGCGAACGAATCGATCGGCGATCGTGGTATTTGCTCGCGCATCAAAACATCGTCTCCGTTGCGCATCAGCGAACTAGCGCCGACCATATGTCGCATGTTGACCGACGAGTACGGTTTGCTCTTGTTGCGCGAGTTTACCTAGATAAAAGCGATTCGATAGCTCACGTCCGCGGGCGATGTCGACAAAAAGTGTTTGCGAGTATTGATGTCGCGCGACAACGACGTCTTTATGTACTCGGTGGGGCTTGTTTGCAGATCGCCGTCGAACATTCTGATTTATCACAAACCGTCAAACATATTGCTTTAATGCTGGAACTATTTGTTTGTTTGTTACAATTTGATTTGTTGGATACTCGTTTTCTGGATCACGGCCTGCTTTGGCAACGACCACGTGCACGAAATACTCAATAGAACGCTGGAAACGTGCTTTGACAATCTGATACGCGTGTACGAGCATATCAGCACATGTTCGAACATTGGACCAACGATCTGTTGCGCGAGAACAAAAAAACGAGATACTTAATTCCTACCGAATTAGCTAATCGCATAAACGCGCACCATGTCACCGCAAAATTGGGCGAACACCACGGCTATAAGAAACAAAGTCATGTCGTTCATCGGCACAAATTACAATTGGCGTAACAACGCACTCAACACAGTACGCACGACCGGTTCTTTTCTGGACACCGTTGACATGTAGCGAGACGCTCGAATTTAGGTAAAGCGTCAAATTTGGGTGGAGTTTGTTGTACTTCATGAAACTGTCTTTGAAATTTACCTCAAACAAAACGTTCAATTTGCTACCGACGTGCTGAGTGAACTTCGGTATGTCTACGCCAAAAACAAACAAACATGTCTTCGTAAAATTGCATTTGTTTGCCATTATCAAACTTGCATCTCACGCCATCGCTATACTTACGCAATCGTGGTTGCATTGTCAGCAAACGTTCTACGGATGCGACGCGTTGATCAAAGACGACACTTGCACCATCGTCGACTTGTCCACTTGCGAATTGAAAGATGTATAACAAGCAGTTGAGTTTGCGTGTTCGATAGCAAATAAAACGAAACACCAATTCGCGCTTCGTGCGATCAATGCTTTACCTATTCGTTTGAGCGCGTTAACTCGTAAAAGCAATTGTGCATCATATGATCCGGTGCAACGGTCGGTTTCGGCTTCAGTAGTTTGATTGTCGTTTGCGTCGCGGTGACGTTGATTTGCGTGGTACACCACCGCGGTCGCGTTTGCGTGCGACAGACTGGACCTAAAAACTAGAGTGCGGCAGTTGGCGCGCGCAATACATCTCTTGCCAACGATGCCAACGACCATTTATTTGACGTACACACAACGAGATATATTGTGAACGAATAAAACAACACGGCTGTCGCAAATTCGTTCTTATGAAACAATATTACCGCGGCGAATAATAAACAGCAGTTGCTTTTTGAAACAAAAGATTATAAAGGAACGTATAAAGTCCAGCGTGTTATTCGCGGTTCAAACGTTTTGCGGATATCCGACCGCGCAATAGCAGTCGCGAGCTTGATCACCGGTATTTCTTGTTTCTCGTCTTTTGTTCAATTGTACGAACGGTCGCACAAGTTTCCGACGCACTGCTTGTGATTTCTGTGTGGTGTTGAAACGTCGTCGAACTGAATACGTTGCGAAGCAATAGACGGTTTGGACATTCTCGATGTTTATTCGAGCTGTTTGCGCGATTTGCTATTAGAGCACATCAAGTTAAACGCGGTACTTGATCAACCCACGATAACGACGGTTCAATCAACGAGCTCAACAAATCGATCCAGCGATACCGCCAGTCCACTGCGTGGTGCAACAGGGCGGTCTGCTGTTTCAAGTATTTATTTAATGTCTCAACGGCGCCAGTTGCAATTAAAACGGCGCAATCCAACGTTTCGACTCGGCGATCACCGTCAAATAATGGACGAATTCGGTCGCCGTATCGTACGCCGCAAACGACTTTGGTCAATCGTACTTGTGCAACGATCGCAACGCAATTCAATATGCTTAGTTTGTTCAACAATCGCTGCGCACCCAATACCCGTACCTTGCACGACAACGTTACCGTCGGTAATGCTCGCGTTGTCGAACTCATACACGATTTGAAACGTTCGAGCAAACTCGGTGCAACCATTGAATTCGACAACAAACGCGGGCGTTCACGATGATGAGTAACGGTAACCACCGAAAACAACGTGTTTTATCAAGATCATCGAATTGCTGCAATTTGTATGCGAGTTAAATCAACGCACGGTGGATTACATGTATCGTACAATGTCCGACTGAACGAGTCGATTTCGCTTGCACGCGTGTTTCACGCGGTGCTTCATCAAAATAATTTTGCGTATACTGTTTGCATGCGCGCGAGCTAGTGGGTTAATTGCAACCTGTCGCGTCGCATGCATTACCAATCGCGTTGATCGAGAGTTGCGAATTCGATCGTTTTGTCGCAAACATGTGGCGCAATAGATCCCGAAGCGGTTTATTTACGACACGAAGCGACAGAATGCGACGTGTCTCCAAATAACCAATTAAATTCGGTTAATATCGCAAAAGTGCAAAATTGAGAGGTTGCGGTGTTGCGTCTTGATGCTCAGAGTCACAATACAACAAGACCGTTTACGCCTGCTGAACGTTTGTTCTCCCTTTTTTCCTTTCTCCTTTAAGTTAATTAAATTTTACGAGGGCGTGTATGTGTATACGACCGGTAACTGTCAATAACCAAATAACATTTGATAACTGTCAGTCCAATCATCAATTTCCGACCAAAATTCTTATTTTTCTTTTTGGTACAGCCCTGTCGGCTGACCGAAAAGGAAGAACGTACGTTCAGCAAGCGTAAACGGTTTTATCGGACCGTAATTTTGCGCACTCGGACGTAACGGTAGAAAATAATGGTGGGAAAAATGAAAGAAGAAAAAATATTTTGGTTTTACGCATATGCAGAACGGGATCATACTTATCCGTTATAATCTACAATGATTTGGCGTGAAGAATCGTATTTTGAAACGCTGATGAATTCCGCTTAAACAAGGCAGTTAATAGTCGGTTTGAGAGCTTTTTCGAACTGTGCTTTAATTCGCAAATTACCGTTCTTCACGAGATATCAATGTTCGCCGCAAATCGGCCGATAAATTTGAAATGAGATCAAAAGCGAAAACTTTGTATCCGCGAGCATAAGCACCTCTGCTTATAGCATTGCATTTGTGTAAGAAATGAATACTTGTTTATGAAAAAAGAATATGAACAAGCTCGATAAAGAGTGGAGAATCCCTTGAAAGAGAAGGGTGTAACGGTGTAGTAGGAACTTGCGTTCTATCGACGTAAAGCGAAAGGAACATTATATTTAAATTGGTTTAATAAAACGGATTAACTGTACTATTGTCATTAAGCGCCCTATTTTCGACAAAAAAGATTATCACCCGTTTCTGCAGTTGACCGAGTATGACGTTGTCAATCAATTCTTTCACTANTCCTCTGTGAATCGTAAACGATTTAACTTCAATTCTCGTGAGAAGACACTTTGCAGTAGNTGTGCACAGCATTTTAGCGTGAGCTAATAAAACTCCAGCGCTTACTTCTACTTTTCTCATGATCAAGGTAGTGTCTACAATATGAATTTTTGTCTGTAGAGTAAGTTCCATGAGACAGAAAGAATCCTTCGAGCGAATGAGTTTTAGTCGCATTTCCACGCCGTTAATCAAGAATTTATGCTGATTGAAAACGTCGCAATGTAGATGTCTAATGAGATTCACAGCACAAATAGAAGATATAATAAGAAAGATATAAAAGATATATTTATTAGATATAAAAGACATATAATTATCAAAAAAATAATAAGAGATAATTAAATAAAGAGATAAGAGATTTTAAAAGAGAGATATTTTTCTTAGTTTTTTTATAAGTCTTTTTATATCTCTCATCTCTCTATAAAAGAGATCTCTTATTATATTTATTTCTTGCCCATTCACAATTTATATGAATTAAATAACTAATTCGATAACAGGTCAACAACCTTTTTACACCAATATAATAAATAACCTTAAATTATTACTACTAACCTCAAAAATTACTGTGCCCAATACACTTTAATATAACTTATTACTAAGAAAACCTTACAAAATTTTAATTTGTGATAAACTTTTAAATTATAAAATCAACTTATTTTCTAATATCATTATTTCATCATTATTAATTTTTAAATCCTTAATAACAACGATATTATCCAGCATAATCTAAATTTGATTTATTATAGAAATTAAGAATTATATAGTCATCAGGTACATACTTATAATAATTAAAGAAAAAAAAATTACTTTTACTTATTTTGTAATTCAAGTTTTAGCATCTTTAATTATATTGTTTGCCATAATTAGCAACCCAGTTATTTTAAATTTTAGACATTCAATATTACTATTATCTTTATTTTTAAAACTTGAAATCACCCCTTTCTATTTATGAGTAACTCTTTTAAGCAAATTTATAAACTGACAGGCAATTGCACTTTTTTACTAACTTTTCAGAAATTGCATCCATTTAATATTCGTTATCTGACAGAGATTACAAGACCAATCTTTATATTCTTAATAATAACAATATATTCTATATATTCTTAAATATAACAATAAGTGTTTTTCCTGTTTTTATAATCAACAATTAAAGAATAAAAATCTTAATTACAGATTCCTTAAGTAATAAAACAAAATAAATTATTATATTTATTTAAGTAAAACATCAAATATGATTTATATACTGGTTTACTTACTCTACCATTTCACTTATAATTAGTTAAATTTTGAATAAACCTAAAATCTTACTCAAATTGTTCCACGCAGTATCAAACACTTTAATTAATTATTTGCATTAATAATAATAAACGTATCAAGAATGCCAGCAGTTTGTTTTTTTATCTTCAAATAATTCACAACTTACATTATTATTAAAAATTTAAATATGATGCTANTAATAATCTTTTTCTTATTTAATTCCATGTTAATAACATTTATCCACATTAAAATAATTTCATGATCCATATGTGTAAACAACTTTAAATCTAAGTTTACACAAAAAAATCGAGGTGTGATTTAAATAATTCTGTTTTCATTATTTTAACCTTAGTTACGCCCGTAATTATAATACTTTAAAATTAACATTTAAAGATTTTGAGTTATTATTAAACTATAAACCTTCAAAGTTTAAAAAATAATTATTTTAAAAAGTAGAAATGAAAGCTCAAATGTTTAACAAACAACATCCAATGAGTGAAGGGCCAATATGAGCTTTAACACAGGTATTAGTGTGTATGTAATTTATTCAGATAAAAGTAAACGTAACGTTTCGACTCTAAATTGAGTCATTTTCAGACAAAATGCCTGTACAAAAAAACAAATAAAAATAAAAACAAGAAAAAACTAGAGAAATGGTGGATAACAAATGCGATAAAAAAATTGTACTCACGTATCTCCAACCACGCACCACTCATAATTAAAAAGAAAATAATTAATTTTACTGTCATATAAAAATAAAAATAAGAATAAAAGATGTCAAAAAAAGAAGTCAGCAAAGTAAAACACGATATGACAATCAAAGGTATAGTAAAAACGTTGAAAGTAACAGAGTAGATAAAACCATTGAAATTGAGCGGAGAGTGGGGGAGACACGCAAAAGCGCAAGTACACAACAACCTAAAAGTCATATCTTTGTAAATCTATCAATTAATGGCGCATACACATTGTCAAGTAAATCTGTGTCACTCTGCAAGTTTAAACTCATCTTCTGCTTTTTTATATGAAGCATCTCGGAAACAAAACGTCTCGAAAAGGAATGTTCATTATCTAAAATTTTAACTCNATTCCAATCGAAATCGTGAGCGACATTTATTCTGTGGTCAGTAATGACCGATCTCTGAGAAGAAGAACGTCGAATGTGGTTCTTATGTTCAGATATTCTAGAAACCAGTAACCTTTTTGATTGGCCAACATAGGAAGCCAAACAATCATTGCATTTAATTTGATAAACCACATTTTTTTTTTAAACCACATTTCAAATTAAATGCAATGATTGTTTGGCTTCCTATGTTGGCCAAACAAAAAGGTTACTGGTTTCTAGAATATCTGAACATAAGAACCACATTCGACGTTCTTCTTCTCAGAGATCGGTCATTACTGACCACAGAATAAATGTCGCTCACGATTTCGATTGGAATGGAGTTAAAATTTTAGATAATGAACATTCCTTTTCGAGACGTTTTGTTTCCAAGATGCTTCATATAAAAAAGTAGAAGATGAGTTTGAACTTGCAGAGTGACATAGATTTACTGACAATGTGTATGCACCATTAAGTGATAGATTTACAAAGATATGACTTTTAGGTTGTTGTGTACTTGCGTTTTTGCGTGTCTCCCCCACTCTCCGCTCAATTTCAATGGTTTTATCTACTCTGTTACTTTCAACGTTTTTAATATACCTTTGACTGTCATATCGTGTTTTACTTTGCTGACTTCTTTTTTTGACATCTTTTATTCTTATTTTTATATTTATAT
>NW_018023211.1:0-14140 GCF_002006095.1 Pseudomyrmex gracilis | reverse complement strand
TAACCTAAATCTTTTTTCTGCATTCCCCCGCGAAAAATTTCCACAATGGTAATCTATGTTACTACAATATCAATAGAAATGAATAAAAATTTTGCGAGGCAAAATGCAGAAAAAAGAGTTTAGGTTAGGGTTAGGTTAGATTTTTTAGGGGGGGTGCAGGGGGGCGCAGCCCCCCCTTGCCTACATGTTTACAACACAAAAAAAATGTATACAGTGTCGAGAAACGAGAGTTTAGTCATCAAACTTTTTTGGTTCATAACTTTTTTATAAACAATGAGCGACGGATAAAAGCTTCATATTGTTACTCAGGAAGGTAATCTTAATAACATATGTGAAAAAGAAGCCGATCGGAGGGGGCTCCCCTATTCTGTACATTTACCATTTCTTGTTATTAATTTCAACGAGTCTTAAGTCGTAATTGTTTAATAATTATATTCCGTTGCAAAATGAAAGGGCTCGTGGAGTACAGGACGTAACAATAGCCAAAGTGTTGTTTGGCACTGTTGGATGTCGAAGAGAGTGGACAGTTTAGTGAAAGAATATCCTTGTTTAAACTTCGAGAGATTCTTTATTGCTATTTCCTTCTTACAATGTTCCTTTATACGACTGTTACTCACTGCGGTAAACTCTCCGACTTGCGGAGCAACACAGTGTGTTAGCAGTCTAACCGCAGTCTCTCCTCTGCTTCATCTGCGCGATCGATTTATAGTAGATCGATTGCGCCGATTCAGCAAGCCCACCGGCCCTAGCAACGGCCGTGCTAGTTACCGGTGCCGGTGTCGATACATGCCGCGTTGCATTTTGGACAATGCAGCGATGTGTCGCATCCTGTGGCAACCAGCAGTTCTTCTTAGAACTGCTGTTGCTCCGCAATCTAACCAGGTCATTGAGCAATGACAGTTATGTCTCATCACATTGCTCAATGGCCTTACTCTACTTAATTCTATCTTAAAATTGCTGCACAACAGTTCCCCCCTTTCCAGGAAAAAGGAAAATGCTTGTAACATTTTCCGTCGCAACTCTTAAGTCTATTTGTGTACAATTTTTTTTGTACTACTTATATTATTCTGTATTTTACTATTACGCGATATAACATACAGCGCGACGGTCTCGACGTTTTGTGCGTGAACACTCCGTTGGTTTTCACGCCGCTCCGTGTTACGTAGCTCCACGGCAATGCGTGCCAGCTCAGTTTTCCCTCTATTCTTTACTATTTTATACACAACTATTACAATAATTATTACTACTATTGTTACGCCTGACGTAGTCAAATAGATAAGATGCGGATTTTCAACAAACGAACTCTCGTCCACCTCGTCTGTAAACTCTGTTATTTCTGACTTTATTTTCTTAATTTGTATTTTATTCTGTGTTATGCTTTCTAACACTATCGGTTTTTCATCAGCCGCACGTTCTTTCGCTTTTAACACCAAAAGGTTGAATCACGGCAAATACGTGTTAATCTGCTCACCGTTCACCACCTTGTTGGTGTGTATCGTCACGCTAGAAGTTACTAACTTACATTTTTCCGACAATTTTATCTCTCCAACTCCGTTTACAGTTTCTGTTGCTTCCTTGCACGATATCACCACCGACTCGCTTTTCGGGGTTGAGTACAGCCATACACGTGCCTTTTCTAATTTTATCCAGATCGTGTGATTCAAAACCACAGTTTCTTCTTTACAATTGGAAAAACCCCCTGAATTACTAACATACGCTTGCACCTCGCATCGTGCGTCCGCGTGTATTTTGTACACCGATTCTACATTATCGCAGACAACTATCTTTAATGTTTTTACACTGCTCTAACTGACTTTTACAATGGAGTACGTTTGGTTATTTTCATCTATTGCAACTATCTCGGTTTTTACCTATGCTACCTTGAAAACATTATCGTGGTCGTGCACCGGCAAGGGCACCACTTTCAACAGGTCGTATTCTACCGGAGCTACTAGCGGAAACTTGATGACAATATACACATTGGCGTTTTTACAATACACGCTAACTGTGACGTACTCCCTTATTGTTAACCAATTTTCGAGAGTTACGATGAATGGAAAGTGTAATCCGTGGGCAGACCAATTATTCGCGTCTTGGAGACTTTTTATTATTAATTCGACGGGTACCGACATTTCTAACTATGCGAACTTTGCTTGTACGTACGGACGTCCGTGACGTACCCTATGATACTCTTCACGTCAAACTCGAGTTCCGTAATCATGCTGCCTAACTTCATAAAATACTCGCTAAGTTCGGCCTGTTGCGCGTAGCTGTCCACTTTTTTTGTTATTTCAATCATCGCGTTTTTTAACTTGTTTTCGTGTCTCTCTATGACTTCCTCAATGTTTTCCACATGAGCAATAGTCGCGTTTATAACCTGCAGCTGATTTTTAACCACGTGCTGTAAAACAGTTTTTTGTTTAGTAACTCTACCTGTTCCGAAACTCGCTTTTCATCCTCGGCATCTATTGTACCAAACAGAATTTTCGCGACGGAACCTATCGCGTTAACCAACCCTTTCCGACGGCGCGTTGGTGTTCCTACCACAGTTTTTACGCGTTTTACTACTTTTTCTACTTTCTCCAACCTCTGTCGCAACTCCGCGGCAAATCCTTCGCACAATTTTCTATTTCTGCGCGTTATGATCGTGTTTTCGCACGCCTTAGCTGTATACTCTAACATATACTTTGTTTGCTCTGCTCTTGTGTATACCGTCGACATGTCCAACTTCACAACTAATCTCCACTTTTTGCTAGCGGAGAGCATTGTTCCGCATTTTTCGTAATACATGCCCGGATTGTGTTGAAATTTTTGTACGTGATATTCCTGATCTCCAGTTTTACTCCTCGCGACGCAGCACGTAAGTACTACTATTTGTATTAACATCTTTCTGCAAACAGAATATTTCTATTATACTTTATATTTTTTTTTCCCGCGAACGGTGTCGCCTATCAGGTGGAACTGCGAGCACTGGCCTTACTCCAAACTCGCTATTTTTGTCACCTAAGCTCTTTTATCGCTTCTTGTATTAATTCTAAGACGTACACCCGAGACGTCCCCGCGACTGTCTTGTGTTCCTCGCGACACGGTTCTTCACGACAACGATCGTCAGTACCTCGCTGACAGCAATGCAAGGTGTTATAGTGAATTCTTGTGTAAGTGCTTTGACTTACCAGAACCCGCGTGTGTTTTCTTGTGCATATTTTTGCCTCTTTTAGTGTTCAAAAAAAATGTCTTCAAACGCAGCCTCAAGTCCAAAACGCTCCTGGCTGAGCGAACACACCTCCTGCGACAATGACGTCTTGGTCACTAAGGTGATCCTTTTCGTCGTTCTTGACGAGTTACCGGGAACCCCCGCTAGCCCGCACCCCAGAGGGGCCGCCACCTGCTTCTCCTGACCCGGAGCCCCCGACCTACCACTACGGGTGTAGGCGAGGCTTTATCCTGGGGTGGTCCTTGGACGAGCTCTATGACGACGTGGTGTGCCTGGGGCCCCCGCCCCGCGTCTCACCGTCGCCCATTACCCTCTCCGACTCAGAGTGATGGTAAGTGGTTACTACTTTTTAACTTTCTATAAAGGCCTTCAGCCTGTTAACGTGCACATTTTGCGTGCGCTGTCCCTCTTTTATAGTGTAAGTGACATCTGACAATTTTGCCAACACCACACAGAGTCCTATCCACTTAGATTCTAACTTCTTAGATCTGCTCCTTCTCAACGTTTTGTTGTAGAGCAAGATTTTTTCTCCTGCTTTAAACGCCGCCGGTTTAGCTTTCTTATCATAGTAGCGCTTGGCTTTCTCCTTTTTTTCCTTGAGTTTTTCCCGCGCCACGCGACCTGCTGCTCGCAGCTTTTCTTTCAACTCCTGCGCGTAATTATCTAAACTGTACTGTGTCGATGATGGTCTAGTTAAAGCCGTCGGTAACTCCGCGCATCTCCCGTAGACCAGCTCAAAGGGTGTATAACCCGTCGCTGTGTGCGGCGTTGTATTGTACGCAAACATTGCGTATGGCACCCACTCGTCCTAGTCCGTTTGATCTTTGTTTACGTAATGACGTATATATTCGGCTAACGTTTTATGCGACCGTTCTAACGCGCCGTTACTTTCCGGATGATAAACCGTCATTTGTATTTTATTTATCCGTAGCAACTTACAAACGTTCTTAAACAACTTGCTCACGAAGTTAGTTCCTCTATCAGTTAAAATTGTCTCCGGAATTCCGCGCTCGCACACAATTTTTGTCGCAAACTTCCTTGCGATTGTTGCGGCCTCCTGATTTGGAACGGGCATTGTCTTGCTAAACTTCGTGAGGCTATCTTAAAAGGTCAGCAGATATTTGTTTCCGCTGTTTGTTATCGGCAACGGTCCGACAATGTCTAGTGCGCACTTTTCAAAAGGTTTTTTTGGTGTGTCGGTAATTACAAGCGTTACCCTTATTTTCCGCGACAACTTATTCTTTTGACAAAATTCGTATTTGGAAACGTAATTCTCCACGTCGCTCGCTAGTTTAGGCTAATCCTACTTCATTCTTATTATTTTTATCGTACGTGCTACTCCCTGATGCGCACCTACTGGTGAATCATGATACTCGTACAGTATCTGTCTTTTTTCCTCTTTGGTTAGCTCTTGCTTCTCACTCTTCTCTTCTTCTGTTTTCCCGCTCTCCTTCGCTTCGCATGTGCATGCCTTCGCGAGAGCTCTACTCAGCACGTCCGCGTTGGTATTCGCCTTTCCCTTCTTGTGCATGATCTCATAATCGTATTCTTCGAGCTTTAATCGCCATTGCACGAGCCGCGACCCGGCGTCCTTGACATTGAAAAGCCATATCAGTGCCTTATAATCGGTGACATATTTAAATTTTGTTCCATACAAATAAGGCCTGAAATGCTTCACTGCCCACACTATCGCAAGTAACTCCTTTTCTGTCGTGCTATAGTTGCGCTCCGCTCTATTCAGCACACAACTCGCGTATGCAATCGACCGGTCCTGACTTATCGCACTTTGCGATAGCACCGCGCCGACCGCGTAACCCGACGCGTCGGTTGTGACAACGAACTCTTTATCAAAGTCGGGATATGCAAGCAACGGTGCGCTCACTAACTTTTCTTTTAAATTTTCAAACGCCTGTTGTTGTTCGGGACCCCACTCAAATGCTACTTCTGTTTGCAACAACTGTGTTAACGGCTTTGCTATCTTTGAGAACTGGCCTATAAACTTTCTGTAATACCCTGCTAAACCTATGAATGCTTGGATATCTTTTGCTTTCTTCAGAACCGAAAATCTCTTGACTGCTTCTATTTTCGATGGATCCTGTGATATTCCCTTTTCGGTTATCACATGTCCTAGATATGTGACCTCTTTGCGAAAAAATTTGCACTTATCTGGCTGCAACTTTAAGTTGTACTTTCGTAATCTGTCAAGAACTTCTCGTAACCGCTTGCTGTGCTCTTGCAAGCTCGCACTGTGTATCACGATGTCATCGAGATACACAAAACATTTTATGCCTTGTAATCCCATCAGGATTGAGTTCGTCAATCTCTGATACGTTGCCGGCGCATTTTTTAACCCAAAAGACATTCTGTTGTATTCATAGTGGCCATGAAGCGGCGTTGAAAACTTCGTTTTGCGCTTGTCGTCTTTATCCATTGGTATTTGACGGTACCCAGATGCTAAATTCAACGTCGAGAAATATTTCGCATTTCCAATTTGGTCTAATATTTCCGCAATATTCGGCAACGGGAAAGAATCGCTTATTGTTACTTCATTTAATCGCCGAAAGTCTACTACGATTCTTAATTTTCTCACGCCGGACGCGTCTATTTTTTTCGGAACAACCAGTAACGGTGCGTTCCACTGACTTGCACTATCGCGTATCATCCCGCTTTCCAGCATTTCCTTGATCTGTTTCTCTATTTCTTGCTTATGCTTCTGCGGTAATCTATACGGCTTAACGTTTATCGGAGCGGTATCAGTTTTCACAGGTATTCTATGCTCTACCGCGCTTGTTTTAGTTAAAGGCTCTCCTGCAAGGTGAAATACGTCTTGATATTCTTCACATATCCCGTATGCTTCTCTCTCTTCTTCACTTAAGTGCTTTCCTCGCAGTGCCTCTTTCACTCTTTCGCGACGTGCTGGCTTCTCTGCTTTTATGCTTACGTTCGCTACTTCACTTTCTGTCTTGTTCTTTTCTTCTAACATCTCCAACTTAACGTGCGGAATGCTTATTTTTATTACTTTCTCTGTAGTGTTTACTACGCGTATGGGACAGAAATTTTTACTCGGCCACACCAGGCAGCTTTCTATAAATACTTCTGGTTGCGTTTCTCTTACCTGCACAATGCAATTACCGATTTAGTTAACTATCTGTTATGGCTTGTACAATAGTTTTGCTTCGGAGTAGTAACTCTATAGTCTTAGACGGGTAACCGCAACGTATTTTTTCCAAGCGAGAGTTTTCCTGCTCTGTAATCGTGCTTGGCGTTATACTTTTTAATGAAGTCATTTCCCAAGATGCCTTGGTAGTTGATTGGAAAGTCGTCTCTCACGACATAAATCGGATGCTTGATTTCTCTACTTTTCAGCTGTATAGTGGCTACGATTTTTCCTATGCCTGATGCCCTGTAACGCTTGTCAATTTCATTTCCTTTTTTTCGGCTGGCGTTCTCCCTTTTAAGTACTTTTTTTTAATCAAGGACACTGTGTTGTAAAGTAATTCTGCTTCGCCTTTTTTTGCTTCTCTCATCGGTACGGTTACTATATCCAGAACTGCTTACGCAGCATTTAACTCGGCTACCTGCAATTCTGCTACTAACACAGATTTTTTTTTTTCCATTGCCTTTTTTGTCGCTTGATGACTCGGTATCGTCACCTCGGCTTTTCTTTTTCTTATCTTTTGCTGCATGTATTGCTTTTGCAGATCCTTTTTTATTTTTCCTGCCGTTCAGTGACCAGCAACTTTCCCTGATATGTCCCGTTTTTTTACAGTACCTGCACTGCTTTTTGATGGCATTTACTCGGCTGTTGCTTGGTTTTGGCAATGCCATCTTGCTCGATCGGCACTCTCTTCCGTAATGTCCGATCTTTCCACATTTGTAACACATAACTTTTATTATTGCTACGCGCTTGCGTTGGCACGCGGCTTTTTGATCTTATTCCCGCGGCCTTTTCTCCCGCGCTTGCTCCAGTTATGGCTTCCTGAAGTGTGGCATCACTTCTCGACCGTACGATTAATTTTAATTCCTCGCGTAACCCTATTTAAAAGTGGTAAAACGCCTGCTCTTTTATTGTTTCCAATATTGTGCGTTTATGTTCTATAGTGCGTACTTTTCCTTCGATCATAGACTCGTACAACTCCATGGCAAATTGATTCACGCGCTGTCCATAATTCAACGCTATTTCTTCGTGTTTTTGTTTCAGAGAACTAAATTCTATTTGCAATTCGGTTGTGCCTTTTTTAGCTGAGTACGTATTTTTTACTTTGTGCTATAATTGTTCGAAATTCTGTGGATATCTCGCGTCTTGAAGTCTAGCAACGCTTGTCCCTTCAGCTTGGTACACAATATTGCTTCTAGCAAAGTCTTTTCGTCGACTGGATTTATACTTTTTATCGCGTACGTACATGCGCTCAAGAATTCACGTAACTGTGCCTCCGATTTCCCGTCGAACGTCGGTATCATGGCGCTTCCTTTAGGGTTATATAACCATACAAGTGTGCGGTCTGATTATGCACGTCTGCGGGTGTTCGCCCGTATGTTATATCAAACGCGTTATCACGCCTCGGCGGATCGTCAAATGTGCGCCTGTGTATTGCTGCGTTGTTCGCGTAGTTCATTCACGTGGCGAGTCACTGTATCTATGCGTGCAGTCGTTAGCTCAAACGAACGTGTTAGCTGACGCAGCATTTCGTCCACGAGGTCCGGCTCTCGCTCGCTTGGCCCCGCGGTGTCTCTTATGCCTAACTCGTTTCTCATTCTGTCGATTTCCCGCTCGACATTTTCGCAAGCCCTACTATTACCTGCTCGTCATCTAATTGTTGCACCCTGACCGCGTTCATCGCGTTATTTCTGAGCAATTCGTTTTTGTATGAAACTAAAGATGACCGGTGAGTACCACTGCTCGGAGTTCCACCGTTCCCAACTCTCTCGCGATTTGATACACCCCGTAAATGACTGGCGATACTATCATCTAAGTCGACCCGAAATTTTCTTTCTACAATGACGTTTGGATACAAGTTCCGATTTTCCTCGCTTGCCAAAACCCGCCTACTTACTTCCGCTTTTTGGTATAACGTCGCCGGCGCGGTTCTCGGTTCTCGCACCGGTAAAAGACTTTGAAGCGTTCGCGCAACTCGCTCGGATTGTAATTCGCGTCGTCGCAAACGTCAGTTATCGAACATAGGTATCGCTCGCAATTACAAACTCTTTATTCGACTTACAGTAGTTGACCCATATCTCCGCTTATAGTAGTTGTATCTGTGCGGTGCCGCTGACTCAGCCTTTCTCGCTGCTTTACTGCTACCGCTGCTTTGCTGCTACCACCGCTTCGCTGCTACCGCTGTTTTGCTTTCGCTGTTACTTCGGCTTTGTCCTTTACTATTTCCTCGGTGCCCTTCCTGGCTCTTCCGTCACAGCTGCCTGTCTGCTTGTCGCTTCCGGAGTTTCCGGCGGTGGATTTCGAACTCCTTCTTCTATTACCGTCCAGCCGCTTCCTTATCTCCGCCTTGTGTCACTGCTCGCCGCTTGGCTTGCGTTACTTTGAATTTGAGTCATCTTCAGTGTGTTCTGAGTAAAGCTTAATGTAAAAATACATAGAAGAGATTTGTTAGATATAAACATTGATCACAATTAATAAAATATTAAGAAATTATAATTGTTATGTATATTAAAATTAAAATTTATAGAATTGTTGTGCGCCAATTTTTGTATTTAAAGTTAAGGTAAGATGAGGCCATTGAGCAATGTGATGAGACATCACTGTCATTGTTCAATGATCTAGATAAGTTGCAGAAAGGCAGCAGTTCTAGGAAGAACTGCTGGTTGCCACAGGGTGCGACACATCGCCGCATTGTCCGAAGTGCAACGCAGCATGTGTCGACACCGGCACCGGTAAGTAGCACGGCCGTTGCTAGGACCGGTAGGCCTGCTGAATCAGCGCGATCGATCTACTATAAATCGATTGCGTGGATAAAGCAGAGAGAGACCGTGATTAGACTGCTAGCTCACTGTGTGGCTCCGCAAGCCGGAGAGTTTACCACAGTGAAGAACAGCCGTGTAAGAAACAAAAAGAACGTTGTAATCGGAGCAATAAAGATAAAAATACAAGTTTGTGATTAGAACTTCATCTTTACCACCCGACCTTCCTTGACATCCAACAAATTTTGGTGGCAGCGGTGGGATCTCTCAATCCGTGTGTCAAGGACGGGACTCTGCAGGAAATTCCGGTTGGATCAAGGAAAAAGACACTAGGTAAAAAAGGAAAAAAAAGGGAACGAGAACGATTGAGTTCCAGTTCAAAATAGGGGTATATTTGAAAAAGAGTATACATATATAAAAGTATAAAAATTTTAAGTATATAATTCCGATCTGGAATACTGCTCCTGAAACAAAAAAAAAGCAGTCATTAAAAGAGTGTCTTGCGAACTACGGGTTCAAGAGAGAAAGAAAGACACCGCGAACTCACAGTCTCGAGTTACACGACAACACTGACCTAACGCAAGCCAAGCGACGGGCAGTGACACAAGGCGGAGATAAGGAAGCGGCCGGACTGCAGTAGCGGAACGGAAAACAAAATCTACCGCCGGGAAACTCCGGAAGCAGCAAGCAACAAGCAGACAAGCAGCTGTGACGGAACGGCCAGGAAAGACACCAAAGAACCAGCTAAAGACAACCGAAAAAGCAGCAAAGGTGACAAGGCAGTCAACGCAAGCAAGGCAGCGGTAGTGGCGAAGCAGCGGTAGCAGAGAAGCAGCGAGACAACGGACCAGCAAAGCGGCGAGGCAGCGGCAGCGGCGGCGCGAGGAAAGCTGAGTCAGCAACACCACGTAGATACGACTCTCGTAAGAGGAATTAGGTCACCTACTGTAAGTCGAATAAATTTTGTAAAAGCAAGCGAAACATATGTTCGGTAACTGGCGTTTGCAACAACGCGGCGTACAATCTGAGCGAGTAGCGCGGTTGCTAGTCTATTACCGGTACGGGAACCGAGAACCGCACCGGCGGGGCTTTATTAAGAAGCGGAAATAAATAAGCAGGATAGGAATTTGAGTCCGAATGTAATTGTGGAAAGAGAATTTCCGTTCGATTTAGACGGTAGTATAGCCGGTCATTTACAAAGTGTAATAAATCGCGGTAGAGTTGAGAACAGTGGAACCCCGAGCAGTGGTACTCAGAGGTCGTCTTTAATTTCATACAAAAGCGAGTTGTTTTACACAAGACAGCGGGCCAAAATGAATAACAAAAGTATGGAACAAGAATTTGACGAACAAAATATAAACCGGGCTCGCGAAGAAGTGGAACGCGAAATTTGCCGAATGCGAAACGAGTTGACTGCGGGCGGCACCGCGGGGTGCGGGGCCGCGGGAATAAGTGGGCAAGGTTATAACCCCGCTGACGAAATGCTACAGAAGTTAGTGCGATCATTAGAAATGATAAGTTCGCGAATAGACGCGGTGGACCGACGGGTGACGGAACTCCGCGAGACACACGGGTGCGGGACGGGTGTGTCGATGACGCGACACGTGTACAGACGTCCGAGCGAACAGCTAGACGTAACGTACGGGCAAACAGCTGACGACGTAAGAAATCGCGCCGTGTTGTATAATGGTAGTCTAAAATTAAACGACGTGGTCGGAATGATACCGACGTTTACTGGAAAATTACCCGAGCAAGTTCGAGAACTTTTAAATGCGTGCGAGTACGCAGAGGGAATGATCAACCCTGCAGAGGAACCCGCTCTTTTGCAAGCAGTATTGCGAACCAAGCTGAGAGGGCAAGCGTTGATTGATTTGGAAACAAAGGACATTCGCGATTTTGGACAGTTAAAGGCAGAAATAATAGATACGTATTCTGCAAAGCAAAACATTACACAATTACAAATAGAATATAACACATTGCGACAAAAGAATAATGAAAACGCACAGGTGTACGGTCAAAGAGTAAATCAAACGGCCATAGAGTTGTACGAATCTATGGTGGAGAGCAAAGGGCACACCATGGAAGAGAAACGTACTATTATGAATACTATTAAAGGGCAAGCGTTGCAACAGTTCCAAATAGGTTTAAGGAGTGACGTCAGGTTAATACTAAGGTCACGCAACTATGGAACGTTGCAAGAGGTTATAAACGCAGCAAGCTCTGAGGAAAAGGTGGCGGTGCCACAAAGCAGCTACGGTGGAAATTTTGCAGTAAAGCAAAAGATGGGAAAAAATTAAGAAAAAAACACGTGCTACAAATGCGGAAAGATCGGACATTACGGAAAAAAGTGCCGATCAAACAGAGTGGCATTGCCTAAACCAAGCAGTGGCAAAGTAAACGCTGTGGATAAGCAGTGTAGTTATTGCAAGAAAGCAGGGCATAGCAAGGAAAATTGCTGGTCACTGAAAGGCAGGAAAAATAAAAAAGGAGTTGTAAAAGCCATATGTGCAGCAAAAGACAGGAAAAAGAAAAGCCGAAATGACAATAGCGAGTCATCGAGTGACGAAGAGGACAAAGAAAAAGAAAAGAAAAAATTCGTGTCAGTAGCAGAGTTACAGGTAGCTGAGCTAAATGCTGCGCAAGCAGTTTTGGACTTAGTCACTGTACGGATGAGAAAAGCAAAGAAAGGCGAAGTGGAATTGCTTTATGACACTGGAGCTACAGTGTCATTGATTAAAAAGAAATATTTAAAAGAGAAAACGCCAGCCGAGACGAGCATGAAACTGACAGGCGTTACAGGGCATCAAGCAAGCGTCATAGGGAAAATCACAGCAACCATACGGCTAAAAGACACCCATATTAAGCATCCGGTTTACGTTGTGAGAGACGATTTCCCGGTTAGGTATCAGGGCATTTTAGGAAATGATTTTATGAAAAAGCACAATGCCAAGCCCGATTACAAAGCGGGAAAACTCTTGCTGGAAAAAAATACGTTGCAATTGCGCCCATATAAAAATGTAAAATTGCAACCTTGTAGCGAAACAATTGTGCAAGCTGTAACTGATAGTAATCAGATCGGAATAGTACAGACGGCGTCATTAATTCGATGAATAGGCGCGGGGATCGGAGGGCAAGCGGGGCGGTTGCTCGTAGCGCCAACGGGCGCCGTACTAACTGACTAGTAGCAATCGGGTGTCCACAACTGAACACCCGATTTTGGGACTAATGGATATTTGGATCAACTAAACTTTTTATGTAATCCCCGCGCCTATTCTTCGAATTAATGACGCCGTCTGTACATACATTAAAGTACATAGACATTTATATCATTTTATCTTGACATTCTAATTTACCTTCATTTACAAAATAATTTGCATATATATCTCTCGCAATTTTAGCAGAATAACATTTCTCGTGACACATTGTCTCTAGTAAAACTTGTCAAAGACATTTTATAAAGTAAATCCTCTGTTGTGATCGGGGAAGTCAAAGGACTTGGTTCAATAAGAATTTTCCTCAAGTAAAAACTGGCTGGTTTTATTCTTTTTTTATTCTTTATTTTACAATGATTGTCACACAACTGTTCTTTGTCACGCAACTACTGATACTTAGTCGCTGTTTTACTGCCGTAAACTCTCCGGATAAACCCGGAGCCATATAATGTTGTCAACAGCCACTCACGATCTGCCGCTTGACGTACGCGATTGATTTTTTAAAGTGATCGATCGCGTCAAATCAGCATTTCAACTTTGATTTTTAAATCCCTCGAGCGGTCTTTGGACTGCTGACGCGCGCTGTGTTGCACTTTTGACAATTCGCAACCATGTTCGTCTTACCTTTACTTGTACAATTGACAAACGACATTTCCTCGAAAAGGAAATGTTTCTTGCAATTTTTCTGAGTGTTTTAATGACATCACTTTTGATTTCCCAACATTTCCCTCTCTAAAGAAAAGGAAACTGTCCCGACGTTTTCCGTCTTATTCTATACAATTTCTAATTACTACTATCCGTTTAGATGGGCGATTGTTTCGTGCTTTATGTCTTTTTTCAAAATACTATGTCGTCGTTGTTTGACATTCCGTAACTTGAACGCTATTCGTCTTGCTTCGGATCTTTTTCTTCGTATTACTAAGTATACACCTATAATTATCAATACTATTATTAATATTGCGCTTGTCAAAGTCGGAAAAATAAAATACGGCTGTTTGTAAAACACTTCGTGATCACTTTCCCTTGGTACACGTGTTAGTTGTTTTTTTAATGTTTGTAATTGAGTTTTGTTACGTGTTACGCTTTCTAACACCAAATTGTTATCTACTAGATTCCTTTTTTTTTTGTTGTAATTTTAAAATGTGATAGAAATGTATTTATTCTCACGTTTTTTATCACTTTATTTGTATGAATTATTATGTCTGCCGTTGAGAGTTTGTACTGTTCTGGCAGTACTGTTTCCCCGACTCCGGTAATGAGTTTTACTTTTTCTGTTTTGTTTTCGCACGCTATAAGCACTACTTCCTTTTTTAAAGTGAAATACAGCCACACGCGTGTCTTTGTTAATCTTATCCAGATAGTTTGATTAGAAATTACGCGATCAATCTTACAATTTTCATAATTACCGTCTTTGCTCAAGAACGTTTGCAACTCACAAGGTGCTCTTTGCGGTAGCTGATAAAAATCTACTGTTGAAAGTCGAGGAGGGTCGGGTGATTAAGAAGAAGTTCTTTGCTCGAACTTATTACAATGTCCTTTATTGCTCCTGTTCCTTACAACGTTCTTTACACGGCTACGTCTCACTGCGGTAAACTCTCCGGCTTGCGGAGCCACACAGTGAGCTAGCAGTCCCAACACGGTCTCTCGTCTGCTTCATCCACGCGATCGATTTATAGTAATCGATCGCGCTGATTCAGCAGGCCCACCGGTCCTAGCAACGGCCGTGCTAGTTACCGGTGCCGGTGTCGACACATGCTGCGTTTGCACTTCACACAACGCGGCGATGTGTCGCGCCCTG
>NW_018023210.1:0-14230 GCF_002006095.1 Pseudomyrmex gracilis | reverse complement strand
GGGATTCGACACGGTGAGGGAGGACAGAATTGGGCGTCCAGGAGGAGGAGTCCTGATACTGGTCAACCGTTCAATCAAGTATCGAAAGGTGTCTGATGTGCACAACTCCGGAGGTAAGATTGAGGCTTGCGCGGTGGAGGTCTTTCTGCGAGGCGAACCATTGATCTTGGTGGCGTGCTACCGCCCCTCTGGGTCGAGGGCCTTGTTAGTTGAGGAGTGGCAAAGGTTCTTGTCACAGTTTGGCACAAAAAAGGTTCTGTTTGGAGGAGATTTCAATGCTCATCATGTAAGTTGGGGCTCCCCCCGCACGTGTCCGGTGGGGGAAGCCTTGTGGGAAGCAATTCAAGATTCAGACCTAATCCTGCTGAACGACGGTTCTCCTACCTACTTCAGTGACTCTTACCGCTCGTACTCGGCTCTAGATCTGACTCTCGTCCACAGCTCGATGGCCCCCCGGCTTTCGTGGAAGGTGGACAGTGACTCGTGAGGCAGCGACCACTTTCCGGTTGTTGTTTGTTCTGGACTCCGCCCAGATGTTCCATTGCCGGCTAGACGATCTGCCAGGTTACACTCTGTTCGTACAGACTGGGACGCCTTTGGGAAATACGTGGACACGGGGATTAGAGTTCTCTCATCCTCAGTGGAGGACGTGGAAGTTTATTACAACACCTTTGTCGGTTTGGTAACGGATGCTCTGACGTCGGCATCTCCGGGCAAGTTCTGCCCCAGGGGGGGTTTCCCTCCCGTGTACCGCCCACCATGTTTATGGTGGTCGCCAGAATGTGACAGGTCTCTCCGCCTGCGTAAAGCGGCGCTAGCACGCTTCAAGTTTTCGGGTTTACGCGAGGACTTCATCAGGTACAAACGCCAGGTTGCTCAAACTCGAAGGGATCTTCGAAAAGTCAAGCTAGACAGCTTTCGGAAGTTTTGCTCCAGCCTTCGAAAAGATTCTAATCCAACGCATGTATGGAATGTCGTGAAAAGCTTTGAGTATCGATGGAACCGTACGGAATCAGATAAGGCTTACACTGATGAAAAGGTTGATCGCGTCCGTTCTCAGGTGGACTCCTTGTGCCCACCGTGGGTTCCCACACCCCCGCCTTCTTTCGAGTATGAATGTGTTGACTCTTTTCTTGACGAACCGTTCTCCCCACTGGAACTTGACGTGGCCCTGGACGGGGTCAACGTCAAATCTAGCCCGGGTTTGGATAACGTAGATTATCTGGTGCTGAGGAAACTACCGCCACTGGGCAGGGCTGCACTCTTGAATCTTTATAATGCCGTTTTGTGCTCGGGGTCTTTTCCAACGGAGTGGCGTAAGTTTCTTGTCTTCTTTATTCTAAAGTCGGATGGAGTGAAGTTCCGTCCGATTTCCTGCCTCTGTAAAACCATGGAAAGAATGGTCACTAATCGTCTCAACTGGTGGTTGGAGTTCCACCATAAACTCCCCAGCTCGCAGTATGATTTTCGCAAACAGAGATCCTGCGTCGACAACCTTACCCTATTGTATGGCGAAATAGTTAAGAGTTTTCATGAAAACGGTGCAGTCTCAGCGGCGTTTCTAGACGTCCAGTCCGCTTATGATAACGTGCTAGCAGATGTTCTTGTCAGTAGGGTGGTTGCCTTGGGGGTTCCTCCCCGGAAGGCCGAGTTTATTTACAACCTGGTGTCGAAGCGGCAGGTAACGTGCCGTTTCGGTGATCTGGAAGAGGTTAGGTGGGCTCACAAGGGCCTTCCACAGGGATGTGTCCTCAGCCCCCTCCTCTATACCGTGTACGTTATGGAGTTGGATAGAGTGTGTTCTCCGGGATGCAAAGTATTACAGTATGCAGACGATGTCTGCCTTTACACATCTACGTCGGAGGTAAATGAAGGCCTGGCGGTTCTTGAAAAGTCGATTGAGAATGCCATTGGGGCTCTGGACCCACTTGGCTTAGATCTTTCAGCTGCGAAGACCCAACTGTGTGTTTTCAGCTGGAGGGACAGAAAGTTGATGGAACCCGTTTACACGGGCGGCAGACTATCGTATAGGCGTCGAACTCCGTGGGTTACAGTACAGGGGGTTAGGGTGGTCTCGTCACCCATAGTAAGGTTCCTCGGAATGACTTTTCAGTCAGACTTAGGCTGAACACATCACGTGTTAGGTCTGGAGAGACGGTGTGCCAATTCCTTGCGTACGCTTAAGTGCCTCGGACGCACATGGTGGGGCGGGGACCCACGTTTGTTGTTGGGTTTGTATAGGGCTATGGTTCGATCCAGGCTGGAGTATGGAGGTTTCCTCCTTCAGGGTCTCTCTCGTAGGCTGGGCTCCAGACTGGACAAACTACAGATGCGCGCTTTGAGGATTGTTTTGGGGTATAGAACTTCAACCCCCTTAAATGTGATCTTGGGAGAGGCTCGGGAGCCCCCTTTGTTTGTTCGTTTCCGCTTCTTGTGCCGAAACTTCTTGTCGCGAACGGCCACTATGACGGCCCACCCGTTATGGGGTTTGTTAAGTAGTATTCGATCATCTAGTCCGGGTCTTCCTGGTGCTAACCGGGTGGCTTCTTTCCCTCTCGTGAAAGCCTTTGACGAGGTAGACCGGTGGACCCGCCCCTTGTTTTCGTCAGATGTTCCGATATGTTTTGCTTTCGGCTTTAAACCATTGGTGTCAAGTTTACCGGTCGATCTCTTCGCCGGGTTTTCTGTACGAGAGGGGATTAACGCAGAGGCAAAGTTCAGGGAAGCTTTTGGTGAAGAGTTACAGAATTCAGTGTGCATTTTCACGGACGCCTCGAGGTCGGAGGGGGCTCCGTGTTCGGGTTACGCGCTGGTCTCTCAAGATGGACGTTATGTGCGTCGTTACAAGTCGGTGGTCTTCGTCTCCTCGTTTTGCGTGGAAACCATGGCCATTGTCGAGGCTTTGGAGCTGGCACGAACGGAGGGATGGCGGTCGGTTGCAGTTTTCTCAGACTCAAGGTCAGTTCTTTCAGCGGTACAGGCTAAGTTCGTTCCGGGCAAAAGCTCGTACCTCGTGCTCCGGATCAAGTCTTTGGTCCTGGGGTTAACCGAACGGGGGGTGCGGGTAAAGTTAGTGTGGATTCCTGGTCACAGCGGAGTGGCGGGCAATGAACGGGCGAATGCCCTTGCTAGGGACGCGGTGGTGTGCAGAAGGAACTCCCAGGTGGGCGTCCCCTTGGGTGAAGTTAAGAATTTCTGGAAAGCAAAGGCAAGATCAGAGTTGTTGGAATGGTGTCGAGAAGAATCCAGAACTAGGGGTAGCTATTATTGCGGTCAGTTTTTGACCGATGCCCGAGGACCTTGGTTTGAGCAGTTGAACCTAAGCCGCAGGGCGGTGACCTCCCTCAATCGCCTCCGCAGTGGGCACACTTCCTTGCGCGCAAGCCTTTTCAGGTTCAGGATCGTGGACTCCCCCTTTTGTCAAACGTGCGGCCTTGAAGAAACCCCAAACCATGTTTTCTGGGAGTGCCCAGAATATGACAACCAAAGAAAGCTGTTACGGTCTGCCCTGGTCTGAGTAGTCGGACACCTCTCTCACCCAGTCGAGTTCCTGTTATCCTGTCTGGATAATGTGGTAACGGCAATAGTTTGCAGGTTTATATGTTCTTTACCTATTTACATTTAAAAGTTAGTATAAGACGTGCTGAACTCAATGTAATTGTTTTGTTTACGTCCGTGAGTTTTTGTTTAGGTAGTTAGTGGTGACTTTCGCTAGTTAACCGTCCGCCATGCTAAGAGTCAGCTTTTGTTAATTTTATCAATGTAAGAGACTTTACTTTGTTTGTTTTCTGATTACCTGACTCTCGCTACAGCGGGTTTATTAGTTTTAGTTTGTTTTGTTCTCTTAGGTCGTGGGTAGCTACTCCTTCTTTAGGAAGTCGTGTACGTGTAATCACTAGGATAACTTTGTAATTTTAAGTTGCTTCAGACCCGACTCCGGTAGTTTCTGTGTTTTGTTAATTCTAGTTCGGTTTAACTGTTACATTTTTAGTTTTTGTTGCGGGGTGAAAGAAGCTTAAACTTTGTACCTCTCGGTGCATTGTTACGTCTACCTCGGTGCGATAAACGTCGTGTACAAACCTTTAGCTTTAAAGTGCGTTTCAGGAGAGTGCCCCCTACACACTACTCCTGCGTAGTGGTACCCGTTTACTGTAATCGTTTGTTTTTCTGTATGTGACATGTACTAAGCCTACTAGGAGCGGTTCCTGGGGCGTCTTTTTTACCTTAATAAAAAAAAAAAAAAAAAAAAAAAACACTGCTCTTTCGGCAATTGCTCTTCTCGCCGTGCGCTGTTTTTCGCGCTGTCTAATAAGCCAATCATAGTCTTTCTTTTGCGGCGCTAGTGATAGCGGTCACGTGTGTATCGGCAACGCATCGACGCGGGCGTTTTTCTGGCTGTATCGGCCCGTTTTGTTTAATTTCCTTTGTAGATGAGCTTACTCGAGCTCATCATTTTTCCGCATCACGGGTTTGATACCTCTACGGCCTGTTCTACAATACTGTCGTAAGCTGGAAGTCGTAAGAAATTGACTAATCACAGATCAATTACAGAAGAATAATCTATTGTGATTAGTCAATTTCTTACGANTTACGGCTTACGACTGTATTGTAGAACAGGCCTTAGGCCCTTTCTACAATATAGTCGTAAGCTGTAAGTCGTAAGAAATCGACCAATTACAGACAAATTACAGAAGAATAATTGATTGTGATTGGTCAATTTCTTACGACTTACAGCTTACGACTGTATTGTAGAACAGGCCTTAGTCAATTTCTTAAGACTTACAGCTTACGACAGTATTGTAGAACAGGCCTACAGGGAGCTCCGCTCCGGTTTTTGAGTAGTCGGAGTACCGGTGTCTCCCGTTTTCTAGTCCGTCGTCGACATTGAGTGCGTTCAGACAAGTCAACAGTTGCACAACAGTTGAGAGATAATCACTTCTAATTGGATCATACTTTTGGAACCGCTGCAGATTTTGAAGAATAGTCCTATCATAAGTGATGATCTCTCAACCGTTGAGTTGTCTGAACCATATATATAATACTCCTATATTGCTAGTCGCGTATCTTCGCAATGAGAGGCACGAGGCCCGAGAAGAGAGACGCACGAAGTCCAAATATGGGCATAGATAGTCGAGCGTCATTATGCGCAGGCGCGTCTACTAAGCGAGTGCGAGCGAGATAAAGCATTGGAAAGAACGCGAGAAAGAGAAATGCCCAAACGTGCTTGAATGTTCACCGCATGCGCACAAAGCAGCTGGAGAGAGAGGCTACTATATTGTCTGCACCGTAACATGTGGACTCAGGTCGGCACCGTACTAGCAATATAGAAGTATTATATGGCTGCTTTCCTTTTAGGAGACACAGTCGACATAAAAGTCATTCTGTCTTTGTGTCTCACTGAATACTGAACAAAGACAGAATGACTCTTGTGTCGACTTGTGTCGACTGTGTCTTCTAAAAGGAAAGCAGCCTATATATGGTCTGAACGCACTTATTATCGCCGAGCTGCGACCGGCAGCGAATCCGGAGCAGATGCAGCTGCTCCGTGAACTGCAGTGGCTACAAGAACGGGCCTTAAGGTCCGAAGCGGAGAGCGGTGGCGACATAGAGGCGCTGGCATCGGGCGAAGACGGGGCGACGGACGCGCAGGCACAACTGAACCGGATCTTATTGTACATTAGCCAGCATAGTGACGCGCGTGCGGCGGAGGTACACTCTGGCGTATCAGATTGTTCCACCATAGAGCGAGAAGACTCGTTCTGGAACGATCGCGAGTCATAAGTGATACAGTTCTTAAGTACAATATATAGATATATACAAGTTAAAAAAAAAAAAGATAAAAAAATTTGGTTTATGTAGGTATCACTTATATAGGTAATGGGAATAAATATGTGTAAAAGGGAAATTTTTTTTTATCCATTACGCCCACAAATCCGACTAGATATGTACATATATATATATATAGAGTAAGTTCTAGAAAAGATTGGAAAACAGGTGAACAATCAAGGAAGCAAAACCGCTCGTGACAAAAAGAAGAATTTGGAAGGTGCTGGAAAGGAACGACGTTCTAGAACAGCGAAGGGGAGTGAACGAAGGCGAAGAATCTAAAAAAAGGAGCAAAGAAAGGGGAAAAGGATTATATAAGCCGAGTAGCCTGGAGCGTCGAGGAGTTAGTTCTTTGAGCGAGTGGTAGGACAGTCAAGACAGGGAGCGAATACTGGCCATTAAAAATACCGCGACTAATCCCGGGTGCGAATTTATCGGCGTATCCGATCGATTTAAAGACTCTTGCAGATATAACAAATATTCAAGGTGCGCGTGTTCAGAAACCGAAGGAATGGAAAGTTAGCCAGTGGCAGACGAGGCGAGCGTCGCCTTTGTAAACGGATGATTTAATAAAAGAAAATTGTAAAGAACAATTGCGCGAAGAAATTATAAAATTATTATAAAGGAAAAATGTCCGGGTGTATCATAAGTGTGTGTGTGAATAAATGGATATTGATGTGCAAACGCATCTAGTAACTTTTGTATGCGATCATCCTGCCCGCTCCGGTTCAAAAAGATATATGCGACACCAAAGGACAGGCTTCTGATTGGACAAAGCAGACCAGGCGCGACTCCATTGCTTAGATTCCAAAATAGTTTCTTGGTGAGAACGACCCCGAAGGACAGAAACCTCAGGTAATAGGTATCGCGCCAATCAGAGGTAAGTACACTATCGGTAGAGAATCTACCGTCGCAACGAGTATATCCGGAGAAAATCAATTGGCAATCGATCAATCGTTGATAACTGTTGAGACGGGAAACATCAACGAGGTGCGAGGCCAAATCCGAAATACGTGAGTAAAATAATGTAGGATTATTTATTTAAAAAGAAAAAATAATTTTCTCGTGTCTTCAATTGATGAGCAGAATAAAATACACTTTATTAAGAATTGAAAATATAACTGTGCGAACGATTAGAATGCAACGGCTAGGGAAACACAAAAGTCAGTCGACTCGGAGCAGCGGATAACGACTGTTTTATTTTTCTCGTTGAGCGGCCTCGGTAGCGCCGCAGCTCGCTTATCTCTTGTTTTCCCATCGTCAAGGACAGAGCGAGTATTCCCGCTCCTGTCAAATCTACCGGCATCGATCACGGGCGTTTCGATAATCGCTCGACTCAAAAGAGTTTTTCGCGCCGCGACTAATGCCGCGTGGTCAAATAAATCAACATCCTACATTCGGCCGTCCTGACATATCATTCGTCCCGAATGATCTTCTCGACCTCGTCAACTTCTTCTTCAGCAGGTTCATTATCGTCATCGCCGGTTACCCACATCTTCATTGAGTCGGCAGCTGTGCGCGTGATCTTCGGACCCTCGCCGTTTCCTAATTTTTGCACGACGTAACGCTCATGGCCGCACACCTTGGTCACCTCGTACGGTCCGAAGTACTTCAGGGCCAATTTCAAACCTGGACCCAGTTGAGTTCTTCTAACAGCCACCAGATCTCCTACATGATAAAGATGGAGTAGTTGTCTCTCTTTCTTACAATAAGATGGTGGGAAACCAATCATCTCACAAGTCTATGCTATCATCTTTACTATCATTTTTTCTCAACTGATTTTCGAACTCTATCTTCGTTGCTCTCGGCCTGCCGCGGCCACCAATCAACTCACTGCTAAAAAAAAAGAGAACTACTCCACGACTGTTTCTGTCTTTTTTAACGAAGACTTCAGCTCCTCTTACACGAATGTTCGGTCTATTATATAAGTCTATGATTCCCACTTTATCTCTATAGCCCCTTGCACAATGGAAGGAATAGCGATAGCGATAGAAATAACACAGTTTTTAACACAGAATTCCAACTCGTCGGAAATTTTATCGCTATTGCTTAATTTGATTTTCTGATCTGCATTGATACATGTGTAGTTTTGTATGTTAGATTCCGCTGTTCCTACCTTTATTTTTAAATATAAACTCTTTAAAATTTTTGTTATTTCTATCGCTATCGCTATTCCGTCCATTGTGCAAGAGGCTTTATGCCGTGGCCGCTCTCAAGCTTCTCTCTGATATTAATTTCCTATTTGTATTATTTTCAGCTTATTTGGTGTTGTTTAATTGCGTCTCATGTATCAGTTTATGCCGTGCGGGCCGCTTGGCGGCCACTTTATTATTTCCTTTCAGCGCGGCGAGAGAGAGAGCGCAGCTCATGGTGCGTGGCGTCGGACGACGAAGAGCGAAAAGGAAAGAAGATAGAGACAAACAACGATCCAGGGGCGTAAGGACCTCATATGGCTAGTCTACAATGAAGTGTTGGATGTCGAGGAGGGTCGGGTGATTAAGAAGAAGTTCTTTGCTCGAACTTATTACGATGTTCTTTATTGCTCCTGTTCCTTACAACTTTCTTTACACGGCTACGTTTCACTGCGGTAAACTCTCCGGCTTGCGGAGCCACACAGTGAGCTAGCAGTCCCAACTCAGTCTCTCCTCTGCTTCATCCACGCGATCGATTTATAGTAATCGATCGCGCTGATTCAGCAGGCCCACCGGTCCTAGCAACGGCCGTGCTAGTTACCGGTGCCGGTGTCGACACATGCTGCGCTTGCACTTCACACAACGCGGCGATGTGTCGCGCCCTGTGGCAACCAGCAGTTCTTCCTAGAACTGCTGCCTTTCTGCTATCTAACTAGGTCATTGAGCAACAGACAGTGATGTCTCATCACATTGCTCAATGGCCTCATCTTAACATAAAAATTGGCTCACAACAGAAGGTAGTAAGGCTGTAGGAGTAGAGAGTAAACTATATTTCGGTAAAGAAACGACGGGACCTAACGAAATGGGCAATTCCCATTTCGCACTGCCTACTGCCTTACTGTTAGCTAATGAAAGATGCGTGTCAAAAACCGCGAAATAATTATTTGTATAGATAAAAATCAAATAATTCCAAAAATCTTACTTCTTACTCTATACTACCTACTCCCATTGTAGACGGCCTTATAGGCACGAAACGCTGTGACCGAACAATCGGTATTACTGCACTTTTTCGGCCCTGTTCTTTTTATTAATCTAGTTTAACACTCACGGTCGCCAGACGGTTTATCCCTTGCCGCCAAGGAGTATTGTAATTATTATTGTAGGATGTTGATTTATTTGATCACGCGGCATTAGGCGCGACGCGAAAAACTCTTTTGAGTCGAGCGATTATCGAAACGCCCGTGATCGATGCCGGTAGATTTGACAGGAGCGGGAATACTCGCTCTGTCCTTGACGATGGGAAAACAAGAGATAAACGAGCTGCGGCGCTACCGAGGGCGCTCAACGAGAAAAATAAAACAGTCGTTATCCGCTGCTCCGAGTCGACTGACTTTTGTGTTTCCCTAGCCGTTGCATTCTAATCGTTCGCACAGTTATATTTTCAATTCTTAATAAAGTGTATTTTATTCTGCTCATCAATTGAAGACACGAGGAGATTATTTTTCCTTTTTAAATAAATAATCCTACAAAATTGGGGGCTTGTACAGGGATTGACCGATAGATCGCCACGTTAGCAGTGACTGGCAAAAAGCTAGAACGGTTAAACTTTTGAAGGTGACGTAAGACAAAGAACGGTTTTGAGTGTAAACGCGTCGCAATAGTGCTGAGTGGACGTGCCGTTGGATAATTATTTTTGAGAACAGCGGCTCACTTATCGAGCAGTTGAAAAAGCGACGAGTTTTTCTCGTCAAACGGTGTGTGAAGCAGGGGTGCGCACCATGATGGACCCGAAGGATTTAACGGTCGCGCAACTCAAGGCGATGTTAAAACAAAGGGGTCAATCTACGACGGGAAATAAAGCGGAGCTCTTCGTCAGGATGTGGAGGGCGAATCCAACGGGCGAGTGGTCCAGATTGCCGGTGGATGGCTACCTCGAAGCTGATTTCGACGGAGAGGGAAATGACACTTCTCAAGACGCACATGATAGCAGCGCGCGGGAAGCGGGCAGCGAAACGGTGAGCAGGTGAGTCGCGTACAGGTAAACGGCCGCCCGGATTTGAATATGAGCGGCGCGCAGGCTGTCGAATGGAGAGATAGAGAAAGAGGACTGCCGGTGAGTGGTATCTCGCATAATGAGAGTAACGCAGATAGTAGATGGCGACGTGAGTTGAAGATGCGCGAGCGAGAGAACGCTGTGTTAGAAAGAGAGGTTCAGTTGCTGCGACGTGAGATGGAACTGATGCGGAGAGAGAGAGAGATAGAAGCGGCAATTGATTCTAATCGAGGCGCGCATGACCTTGCAGCGACGCGAAATTTAACATCTCGTGTTAATATTACAGCCATAACCGAGCTGTTGAATAATTTTAACGGAAAAACCGAATATTGCGACGGCTGGATTAAAAGGCTTGTTTTTGTGAGAAGCACGTATAAACTTGATGATGACATGGCTAAAATAGTATTAAGTATGCGGCTTACTGGTCGTGCACTGAACTGGCTGCATTCAAAAGCGGAACTCGTGACTTTAACATTTGACGAATTATTAAATGAATTAAAATCAATGTTTTCTCATCGACAGAGCAAGAGTGCGGCAAGGCAGAAATTTCAAAATCGCACATGGCGCGTAGGAGAAACTTTCCATGAATACGTCCATGAAAAGATTATTTTGGGAAACCTGGTACCGGTTGATGATGATAAGGTAATAGACTATGTGATTGAGGGCATTCCGGACGTGACGCTGCGTGATCACGCCAGGCTGCAGAGACTCTCATCCATCGAGTCGGTCCTTGAAGCGTTCGAGAGGATAACTTTAAGGCATCGGGGTGCAGCAGCTGAGAGTCAGGCGATGAAGCAAGAGAAGAAGAAAAGCGAGCAGTTCGCGAAGAGCCAGCGTGGAGGGGCGGCAGAGAGGGCCGCTCAGGCTCAAAAGCGCTGTTTTCTGTGCGGTGATAGCGCGCATGTGAGCGTGGAGTGTCCGACAAAGTCACAGGGTCGAAAATGCTTTAAGTGCGGTAATTTTGGCCATATTGCCGAAAAGTGCCCAACAAAAAATAATGCGATGAACTGTGCCGTGACAGAAATGTCGGTTAATAAGTTTGTAAAGCGAGTATGGATAAATGAGAGAGAGATAGACGCTTTAATTGATACCGGCAGCTATTTATCATTGTTAAGTATGCGTGAGTATGAAAGGTCGAGTTCACCAGGATTTACCGGTTGTAAGTTGCGATTCAAGGGGATAGGTTCTGCGCTGATACAGACTTTTGGACAATGTCGCGTGAATGTTTTAATTGATGGAACGAAATATGAAATGAGTGTTCATGTTGTGCGAAATGACTTTGTCAAACCCGATTTGCTAATAGGTGCGGACTTTTTGCGAACCGTTAAATTGTATATAGCCGGAAATAAAATTGTAATTAGTCACTTGTGTGAGCAACCAGATGACGAATCGAAAATTGTACCGATTGTTGGCCAAATTGACGTAGAATCGCTGTTGAAAGAAAAAGAAACGATACCCGAAGATGTAGAGAGACTAATTCGTAATTATACGCCGCGTAATGCGTGCGGGGTGGGAATAGAGATGCGAATAATCATGAAAGACGAGAAGCCCGTGTATCAGACCGCACGAAGATTGTCGCCGCTAGAGCGGAAAGTTGTGAATGAGCAGGTGGCTGAGTGGATGGAGCANGGTATAGTCAGACCATCTTTGTCAGAGTATGCTAGTCCGGTGGTGCTCGCGGGGAAAAGGGATGGCGCGTATCGTTTGTGCGTAGATTATCGTCTGCTCAATCGTAATATCTTGAAGGATCGCTATCCTTTGCCCTTGATCGAAGACCAGCTAGACCGATTGCAGGGAGCAGCGGTCTTCAGCACGCTAGATTTGGAGAATGGTTTCTTCTATGTTCCGGTGGAAGAAAGCAGTCGCAAATACACCGCGTTCATAGTCCCGGATGGTCACTATGAGTTCTGCCGCGTGCCGTTTGGTTTGTGCAATTCGCCGGCCGTATTTCAACGTTTTATAAACGTTATATTCGCCGAGCTGATTCGAGACGGTACGGTGTTGGCTTATATGGACGATTTGATAATTCCTTCGAGAGACTGCGCGAGTGGCGTTTAGAAATTGGAGCGGGTGTTGAAGACTGCGAGCGAAGCAGGATTGAGAATTAGGTGGAAAAAATGTCAGTTTTTATGTAAGAAGGTTGAGTTGTTAGGACATATTGTAGAAGATAGACACGTGCGGCCGTCTGAAAATAAGAGTAGAGCGGTTGTCTCTTTTCCAGAACTCACCGATGTGAAGCGGCTACAGAATTTTTTTAAAATTGGCTGGTTATTTTAGAAAATTTGTGAACGGCTATTCAACGATCGCTCGACCACTTACCGATTTGTTAAGAAAAGACGCGAAGTTCGAATGGGGAACTGCGCAGAAAGATGCTTTTGCGATGCTAAAAACTAAGTTAAGCGCCGAACCCGTGTTGAAGCTGTATGAAGTTGGAGCAGAGACGGAACTTCATGCTGACGCATCGAAGTGTGGTTTCGGGGCCATACTGCTGCAGCGATGCAGTGAAGATCAAAAATTTCATCCGATCTACTAATGGAGCAAGAGGGCAGACGCCCTGGAGGAGAAATACTGCAGCTACGAGAGAGGTCTTGGCGGTGGTGAAGGCTCTTGAAAGATTTCGAGTATATTTGCTCGGGATATCTTTTGGGATCCTGACGGACTGTCAGGCTTTTGCCATGACCATGAAGAAGAAGGATCTAAGCGTCAGAGTGGCTCGTTGGGTCCTGCGGCTCGAGGAGTTCGACTATAAGATTGAACATCGTCCGAGGAAGAGCATGCTTCATGTGGACGCGCTTAGCCGAAATCCGATTCCCGATTATATGGTGCTAGACGAACGGCACGACGGATTGTTGGCGAGACTCCGGCGGGCACAACAGAACGATCCGTGGATAAAGAAGCTGCGCGAGAACATAGAAACGAGCAGAATAGACGGATACGTGGTCAGCGGAGGACTGATATACAACCTCGACGAGAGGGACACGCGTCTGGTGGTGCCGGAATCGATGCAGTCGCAGGTGATTCGGAGAGTACATGATCATGGGCATTTCTCAGCAACTGAAGCCGCCGTTAGACGCGATTATTGGATCGCAAACTTGCAGTCTAAGGTGGATAAGATTCTGAGAAGCTGCGTGCCATGTATTTTAGCCGAAAGAAAACAAGGTAGACAGGAGGGATGGCTGCATGTGATAGACAAAGGAAGTGTTCCTTTGGATACTTACCATGTAGACCATTTTGGACCATTGGAGTCAACGGCGAAAAGGTACAAGCATCTGTTCGTGGTGGTCGACGCCTTCACAAAGTTTGTGTGGTTTTATCCTGTAAAAACCACGGGAGCAGNCGAGGTTATCAGCAAGCTGCGCCAGCAGGCAACCGTATTCGGAAACCCGAAAAGATTGGTGTCGGACCGAGGAGCAGCTTTTACAAGCAATGACTTTCGGCAGTATTGCGAGGAAAAAGGCGTGCAGTATGTTTTGATGACTACCGGGATGCCACGGTCAAACGGTCAAGTTGAGAGGGTGAACAGACCTGTGATACCCCTTCTCACGAAGTTAGCGGTACCGAAACCGGCTGAATAATACAAATATGTTGACGTAGTGCAGAGGTGTGTCAACTCGGTGTTGCACCGAAGTATAGATGATTCTCCTTTTAGAATTCTCTTCGGTGTCTTCCCGCGATTTAAGGACAACATCGGGATCGCAGACGTGCTCCAGCAAGAGATTATTCGAGAGTTTGACGAAGAGCGAAGCGAGATCCGAACTCAGGCCGCCGAGAAGATCGCTCGGATGCAGGACGAAAATAAGCGTCAGTTTAATAAAAAAAGACAAAAGCCGCATCTTTATCATGTAGGAGATCTGGTGGCTGTTAGAAGAACTCAACTGGGTCCAGGTTTGAAATTGGCCCTGAAGTACTTCGGACCGTAAAAACGGCAATGGCTCTCCAGCACTCGTCCGGAGTAATTTTTCGTTGGTCTCCCTCGGATCTCGTTCGGCACTATCACACGGCACTGGACACGGCACTGGCAAAAAGCGGCTACCTCACGTGGACTATGGCTCGCACAACAATGAATTCGGCTCCTTCGCAGTGTTCACAGTTTTAGCTTCCTTACAGCATGCTACAGCAAGTGGAGGGGATACGCACACAGGCGAGCAGCCGTGTACGTGAGCGCTCGACGCTTCGGCCGTCTTCGGGCGGTCGAAGAGAACAGAGATATATCTGCTGT
>NW_018023209.1:2735-14095 GCF_002006095.1 Pseudomyrmex gracilis | reverse complement strand
TGTGAACACGTATATATATGGATATATATACACATATAATTTCCGCACAACACCTAGCGAACGGCTCCTATGACCGAATATATATATTTATTAGTTTAGAAACTTCAGAGCCTGAAGAGATTCTTTAATTGTTTAAAATTAAGAATATTAATTATGGATAATAATACTTTTAGAGAATACATTAGGATCTGCCACGTAAACTGCCAATCGCTACTAGCGCATATAGACGAGTTTCGGATGTTTTTCCTCAATTCTCACTACCATATAATATGCTTATTCGAAACCTAGTTGAAGTTTACCATTTCTGACCAGATGGTCTTGCTTTCTGGCTATCATCTTTATAGATGTGATAGGGTAAAAGTGAAGTAGGTGTTGCTCTCTTTGTTGCTGACTCCTTAAAGATCAAGATTCTAGCTTTGTCTGAAGAAGAATACTCTAAGAGTCCGGAGTTTTTGCTAGCGGAAATTTCAGTACCTAATAAGTTCTTAGCGGTGGTATATCGTCCACTTTATTGTGGATATATGAGTGACTTCTTCAACATCTTTACTGATCTTTCTTCTTCCTATAGACATACAAGTATCTTCGGAGATTGTAACGCAAATCTTATATCCAAATCTTATGACTCTGATCAAATTCTCAATTTTGTTTTTGTCTCTGCATTATACTCGGTACCATATATAAGCACGTACCATACTGCTACCTCGGATGCTCTTTTAGACTTATGTATCGTGGATGATCAAAATAAGCTCATTGACTTCAAAGAGATGTTAATTTTCTCTCATCGCATGATCTTGTGGACATCACTTATAATATGTATGTTATTAGGAGAAATACTATAGAGAACTATAACTGTAAGAGATTTCTGCAACTTTGATGGAGAGTTCTTTCTGAAAGAGCTGTCAGAGTACGACTGGCGCATGCTGTTCAATTCTAATGGTATTGAAGAGAAAACTGGCTATTTGTACGATTACATTATGACATATTTCATAAGTACGCTCCATCCAAAACAATCAATCCTAAACATCTACTTACGCATTGGATAAGATTCTGAGATTAGAATATTGATGGATCGTAGGAATAAGCTGCGTAGAAGATGGTTCAGGCATAAGAATGATGCTGAGTGACATTCTTTACAAAAAAGTAAGAAATCAAGTTCACGACATCATTAGAAAGGCGAAGCAAGATTACATGTCCGTTTTTTCGAGAATCAAGGATCCTTCTGACATATGAAGAAGTCTGAGACATCTTGGACTCAAGTCAAGTCGAAAACGTCCAATAGAGGACTGCTATTTAAAACTGAAGAACTCAACATTTTCTTTTTGATACTTCTCAAAAGTGTATCTCCACCAATTTGACTTCTCTTTATCTTGGAGTGGAGGTTTATGACGACAAAAAATGTTATTGGAAGGACATTAGTTTCAATGATATTTGCAATGTTATGAAGAACATTAAATCTAGTGCAATTGAAAACACGACTAAAAGAACATAAAAATGATATCAAGAAAACATCCTCACATTTATCGGTTATTTCACAACATTGACTATGTTTAAATCATTCTTTTAATTGGGACAATACTCAGATTTTAGATCACAAACCTAATTTTTACAAAAGATTGATTTCGGAGACTATCCATATTAAAGAACAAACATATGGATTAAATTTGATTAATGACACTGANTTGCTTGACCACTCTTATTTTAATTTACTTGACATTATCAAACATTCTAAATTTTAAATTCAATGGACGTTTCTACTATTCTTTGTTACGACAGTGGGGATTATGATATATAAACCGTTGCCTTTACTCTCTGCTCAGTGTTTGACTGTTGACAAATTTGTAAGTTTCGAAATTTTTGACCTCTTCTGTTTAATATATTTGTGCGGACTCTTAATTACATAACTTTTTCAGAAAGTCTTACTATCTTTCACAAAGGACATCCATATGTAAGAATTTCAATTATTAACTCTAAACTCTTCAAGTGCGTTTCAAGATGTGCGTTATTGTTTAAATTTTAATTTATTGTTACACTGAAGAAGGCTCAAGTAAGGGCCGAAACGTGTGTATCATTATATAATCAACAACGACATGTTAATTTAATTGTTTAATATAATATATTTTTTTAAGAACCATTTGAGCTCGATACAGACCTTGTATATTGTTTTAATTTTAATTTGTTATTACCTCGAGCGGTTTTATTGTTATCATTTTACATTTATTAAATCTAGTGCGTTTGGCTGTGACGGTCTCTCCATATTCTTTGCTTCCCGGCGATTCCGGGTGTCTTACTTTATATTGAGCATATTTTCAACTACTGTCTGCTCAATGGTGTCTTTCCTTCTATTTGGAAAACTGCCATTGTTTGTCCAATACCAAAAGTCAAATGTTCAACTGACATGAAACATTACAGACCTGTTTCGATCTTAAGCATTTTATCAAAGATTTTGGAGCGTCTAATTGCCAATCAGCTTACTGATTTTGTGGAAAGTAACAATTATCTGGATCCTTATCAGAATGGGTATAAAAAAAGTTCTTTACTCAAACTGCGCTCGTGAGAATATTTGATGATATCGGGTGTGCTGCCGACTCGCGAGAAGTGACTGTGTCTGTATTTTTTATTTTTCGAGGGCTTTTGACTGTGTTGATCATAGAATACTAATTAATAAGCTGAGAAGGATTAATTTTTTATGTGCTTTGTTACGCCTGCTCTGTTCGTATCTTTTTGGTAGAACGCAGATGGTACGTGACTCGAAGTCAGAAAAACTTTCTTCGGAACTTCTCGTTTTATGTGGAGTTCCTCAGGGATCCGTCCTTGGCTCTCTATTCTTCATTATTTACGTATCTGATTTTGGGAGATTATTGAAACATTGTAAATACAAATTACTACGCTGACGATCTTATGATCTACATTCATGCAAAACCAAGCTACATTAACGAGGCTATTTCGAAGATTAATCTGGAAATCAGTAATGTGGTAAAATGGGCAACGTGAATAATACCGTGAATAATACCGTGTCTCGTGTGAATTCTGCCTTGCACCGTTTGAAGGTCTACAAGCATCTGCTCTCACCAGCTTTGCGGATTAGGTTGGTCTTCACATTGCTGGTTCCATTCTTTGATTATTGCTGTACATTACTAACAGACATCAATGGCGAAAATAATTTGCGTTTCCAGAGGGCTATGAACACGTGCGTCAGATTCATTTATCAGATCAAGTGGTACGATCATATTACGCCTTAGTATGAAAAACTATTATGGCTCAAGATTCAAATCAGAAGAGCGTACTCCATCGGATGTCTTGTATATAGGATCCTTGAAACACATAGACCACCAGTGCTTTTTGATCTGTTTATCTTTAGAAATGATTGTTTGCGCGACACTAGATCAGCGCAAGACAGTCTTGTATTCCCCCTTTGTAGAACGGAGTTATTCAGACGTTCTTTCAGATCCGTATGTGTTGATGTCTGGAATGCAATACCGGTTGACATCCGCAAGACACCTTACTGTGTCTGTAAAAGCAGAATCTTTGATCATCTGCTTCAAACTTGTTAGTCAAATACTGTTATATTTAAAATTATGATTTCTATATACTCTACAATTTTTGTTCTCAAGTCTTACTTTAGTCACTGTAATGTTATTTATGCTATTATCACCTTTATTTTTACTTTTATTTGTATTGTTATTTTTAATTCTATTGTTATTTTTTCTGTTTTCATTTAAGTAGTGTAATAATGAGAGTTTTAACCTAAGAGCTCCGAAGGAGGTGCGGCCTATGACGTCACAGGGAAAAGGGTGACGCCACGATGACGTCACAAGAAAAGGGGACGCGGGGTATGACGTCACAGGGAATGAGTGACATCACAATTACGTCACGTGGTATGACGTCACAGAACATGACGTCACGCGGCGGCACTATGGCAGCGAACCACGACGATCACAATTACGTCATTGGAAGTGACGTCACGCGGCGGCAATATGGCAGTGGATCCCGACAATCATCAATGACTTCACGTGGCGACACTATGGCGCAGGACAATATGGCAATTTTTACGGTATGTACTTATATGGGAGCGTCCCGTTTGCCCACGTTGCGATTGCCCAAAGTCACTATTGCGTACGTTGCAATTGCCTACGTTGCGATTGCCCACGTTGCAATTGCCCACGTTGCGATTGTCCACAGTCACTATTGCCCACGTTGCAATTGCCCACGTTGCAATTGACCACGTTGTCATTGCCCACGTAGCGATTGCCCACGAGTTGCTTTTGCCCACGTTGCGATTGCCCACGAATTGCTTTTGCCCACGTTGCGATTGCCCACGAGTTGCTTTTGCCCACGGTGCGATTGCCCACGCGTTGCTTTCGCCCACGCTGCGATTAGACACGCGTTGGTTTTGCCCATGTTGCGATTGCCCACGAGTTACTTTTGCTCACGTTGATATATTCCACGTTGCGATTGCTCACGAGTTGCTTTTGCCCACTTATATATGTAAAATGTATTTATATGTAAAATAATTTTTTGGTTACTACAACATGTACCACAAAAAACTGCATGGTTTTTTCTACGCAGTGCGATGTTGCAGGTATTTGTCACGTATTCTGTATGTATGTATTGTGTATTTACTACGATACGTGTCGCAGCGTTATACAGTCTAAAAACTGCATAGGTGCATTTTTGAGCGATAAGTCTACGCGCGAAGTTGCAGGTATAGTGATAAACAGCAAAGATGAAATATGGATATATTTAGATTTTATTCAGACCTCAATGATTTCACGCATTGTTACAAAGTATATTATATACATATTACAAAGTATAGTATTGTTACGTCCTGACCTACGGTTACGATCGGATCCTAATGAAAGAACGCAACTTGACACACGACACTTTTGTGTATTATATCTCGACACACTGACCTAATAAGATAAGGCAAGCATGCGAGTCGAGCGAGACTGTTCAACGACGTAGTCAAGTCAACGGACTTGCCGATATTACTTGTCTAACGTCTTCTCACTCGTCAGTCCTCTTTTAGGTCTTAGAAACGAATTTACTTTACCTGGGACAGGACCTAGTGATCACGTGATGAGATTACAAGAATGAATTTTCAGGACAGAAGTTCGAAGTTTAATTAGTTGAAGCGGTTTTCATTCTTATGAGCATATAAATCATTTTATTCAAAGTATTAACATTTAAGTTTATCCAAAAATATTCTTACGCAAGTTGAATTAAATAATTGGACGTGTGATAAAGTTTGGTGTGAATTTGAGTATACATTGGCATTATTACTATGTTTGATCCTGGGCGTTCGTTATTAACATCACTGTTAGTATTTGCAATATTTTAAATCCTTGCACCGTTACTATTTAAGCTATTGCCGGATAGACGGTGTTTGGGTACGCTTCGGTTCGCTCGCTCGACGGGCAGCGGTTTTCCGCCGCAAAGTTCGGTTTTGGATATCGCGTTGTTAAAATCACGGTTGATTTTCGGAGCGGTATGACTACATATGTTTCGCTACTGCTCAAAATTCGACAGTGGTGATTGGAAATCGGTAGCGGTTCAGAACACTTGACGCCATGAAACGCTAATCCGATAGAAATGGAAGTCAGCGGCGGCCCGGAACGACACACAAGGTCGTGAGCTGCTAATCCGACAGGAATGAAAAGTCAGCAGCGGCCCTACACGAGTCGCAAGATCGTGAGTAGCTAGTCTGACGGAAAAGGAACCGGCAGCATTTCGGAACGGTTTGACACCGCGAAACGCTCGGCTAGGATGTCGCAGAGAAGGACTTACAAAATGAAGCAGTTATTAATTGAATTGTCGAATTTAATCCTTTTCTTTCGAATATCAACCGTCTCGAAGAAAGTTTTACTGTGTGCGCGGGAACCTTAAATTTGTTTTGCAAAATTATTGCATTAGTAAGTACTCACTACTTATTGTTTACAGTAGAATGTCGAGATGAGTGATTGATTCGCTCGAAAGTCAGGAGTCTGTCAGCTGGATTCAGATGGGATGAATTGGTCGTCTCCTCCGATGGGAGTTGTCACGAGTCGCACTGTTCACTCGGATTTACGTGTCAAGATCGATATCAAATTAAGAATCGTTTGGATTGTCAAATTTCAAACTGAACAGGAAAAGCGAGTATCTTTTCGTATGACCGAATTGACTCTAAGTTACATTGTTGAATTGAACTTCGAAAAATTAATTTGGACGAGAAGAAATAAAACTGTGTTAATCGTAATTGTGGTTATGGAGCGCGCTCTCCAATGTTCCAACGCCTTATATATGATGATCTCGGGACGTTAACCCTTCTGATTTTTACCAATTGTCTTTAAATTTTACTCTCCCACTCTTTACTGATTAAAATTTCGATCCTTCATTTGCTAATCCGACCAGGCGAGAGGACCAATTACCGACAATCATTCTTTCTGACTCACTCAACATTTGTTTAAACTTTATTATCTGCAAGTGCAATTTCCTGTTTATTTTTGGTGCCATAACATTCCTTGCTAGAGATTAGCGGACCGCCTAAACTATCTAAGGTTATATTCGCAAATTATTCGCGAACCAAACATCCGGGCTACTTGTTGACTAATTGGCCGGTATCCTTTAAAAGTCGATAAGAGTGATTAGATAAAAAAATTGCGATACGGATCTGTTTATCTTAGTTCAATAAGTCCTTTGTTCTCTGCTCAAGGATTGTTATTTAAAAATTAATTCTAAGGCGCAAATCTTAAAGCTAGTTTATGTCTGGTTCCAAATAGAAGGAGACCTTGGAGTCCAGGACGTAACAGTATATACATATTACATCCATGCACAATATGTTTTTACACGCGTGTGCGCATATCCATTTTTGTATATTACGTATGTGGTATACGTGTCGCGATGTCTAATGTTTGTACAGTAAATATGTTATATCTAGATTTTTATGTTCCTTAATTCTGGCCTGTAACATTCTGCCAGTTTGTCCTACATACGAGGCTTCAGTTTATAAAAACTCATCCAAATTTCGCCAGTTTATAAAAAATCATCCTTCAATTGCATTTACTAGAGCTGATAAAGGTAATGCGGTTGTTGCAATTGATAGAGATATGTACACGAATCGAATGGAGGAGATGCTTTCTGATACCAACACGTATATTCTTGTAAAAAAGAATCCAGTGAACTCTATATTGAATTCTCTCAAAGATTTAATAAAGAGATGGAAGGCTCGCGGTTACATCTCGGAATTAACTTATAGAAATTTAAATACATCTATAACTATCCTTTCTAGAGCCTATGGAGTACCGAAGATACATAAACCCGGTAATCCTCTCAGGATCATTATTTCCTCTATTAATAGTCCATTACACAACCTGGCAATATTTTTACACAAAATAATTTCAAAAAATTTTCAACACCCGTCGAGTTTTGTTTATAATAGTTTCCACCTTGCTAGTATAATCTCTAATGGAAACTTTGCTGAAAATTTTGAACTCATTTCACTCGACGTTGTATCTCTTTTCACTAACATTCCATTTGAACTTGTAATTAGTGGTTTGGAAAAGAGATGGCGTTTAATAACAAATAATATAAGTTTACCTAAAGAAGAATTTTTTCTAGCAATTAATTTGGTGTTTAACTCTACTTTTTTTCGAAAGCGTTCATGCTATTTACTATTAATTGTTAATAAACGGATTTTAATATATACACTCCAACAACAGTGTTACTGCTTCAATAGCCAAAATTCATTATTATTTAAAATTCTTGAAGCTCTATATAATCATCATTAGAAAGATATTAATTACTAGAGTATTAGGTGAAGATACAGAAAATAGTGAAAATTTCTTGAAGTCACTGAATCTTTTACATTGCTGCACTTTTGCTGAATTGGCTTGGAAGACAGTTCATCTACAGATATTAGAAACTGTTGGAAGAAGTTGATTCCGTTAGAAAATGATACAGCTTTGTCTTCAGGAATACAAACGGCCAATGCTATTGCGTTACATTTATTAATCCAAAAAATTTCATTATTGAAAAGATTATCGTTTGAAGACACTGTTAATTGGCTAAACATAGACTCAGACAAAATTGGATGGCAAGCTCGGACTGATAAGGAGATCCTTCTAGGTAATATCAATGAAAATAATACAGAAAATGTAATAAACAACTTATGTGATGAAGAGCAAGAAATTTCTGATGATGATAATAATAATACTTCGCATATTCCATCTCCCAGAAACGCTTTGAGTGGACTAAGGACATACATAGATTGGCACCAAAGATCAGAAGACGCTTCTATTGCTACTTTGCAGACACTCGAAAAGTGTCCTTATTGAGAAATTAATACGTATAAAAATCATCTAAAAATCATTAAAAACTGAAAATACGACTTCCATTATCTATTTTATACTTCCATTTCTATTTTATAATTAATATATTTATTTTATAATTATATCAATATTTCTATTTTATAATTAATATTTCTAATCTCAAACCAAATACAAAGACTGTTATCTGTTTAATATACAGTTTGAGTATATTTTTTTAAAACTCACAAGGGAAGTGACGCAAGTGTCCCTCTCCGATTTTGATGAGCTCTTAATATGTTGTAAAGTAGCTAAAAATAAGAGACCAGTATTTTTTTTATGTGCATTCTTGCACGTTTGGAGAGTGATACACCCCTTAAAAAAAAACCGGTTTTTTTGTTTTATGCGAGTATCATCAAAACGGTAAGAGATAGAAAAAAATGTTTCAAATAACAGTTGCATAGTATTTTATAAGCTTTACAATCGCGTAGTTAGATTTATTTTTCATTCAATATTTTTTTATTTACTCTTCCTCGTTTTTTTTCAATTTTCAAAATTTTTGTAAGGAAAAATTGTAGCATTTTTTACGCTGAATTCAACCATATATGATTTTCTTATGTTTCAAAATTGCATCTTTCAGAAATAAACCATCAATGTCGTATTATATGCGTCGCGCTGCATGACTCATCATTTATATCGCGCTTTAATCGTAATAGGCGATACAAAAATTAAAGAATGAAAATAGTCACGTCGTTACGTATTGGATAAAGTTCTAATCACAGAGCAAAGAGCAAAGTTTAAAAGCGTTGCTAAGACATCCCTTCTACTGATGCGTTATATTTTACTTATTTTATACTGAGTTGTAAATGTTCCGTCTCCAGTTGCGCAACGCCAAAGTGCAACTGAAAATAGCACTGTTCCGCAAGTTGTCATCTGTTGCTATTGCTCATTGTAGAATGGCTTGTATTAATAATCATCGTTTGCAGCGCGTCATATTCAAAGTAACTATCGTATATTACGCTTGGAAGTTTGGTTTATTATATAGTGACTGTGGAAAAATAATATGTAAAAAGATAATAGTCAGTACAAAATAGTGAGTGAATTTTGACTATTGATTTGATTATATCCAAGATATTTGACTTGACAAATATAAAAATATATGTATCTTTCAAATTACAAAGCTGCAGCATAATAGTAATAATTCATAAATTAATGAACACAAAAAAAATAACACAAGTAAATTTACTAAACTATAAAGTAAGTATTATTCTTCTTGTACACAAATAAAGGTTAAAACAATATTTAGTATTTATTTATATTTTTCAGAATGGTTTAATTTAATCCATTTAATGTAATAATGTTGCTTTACGTGACTTTTACTGCTTTGAATTTACCTACAAGTCCAATAACGTCAGTAGAACGAGAAACGGCACGTAAAATAGAGGTGATGTTGCAAGAAATGCGTGATGAAAGATGTGACATAGAGGAGGAAATATCTTTGGATTATGACAATGATAATGATATTTCAGAAGCAGAACAAGTAGAGCTACAAAATGTAAAGCACGAAGATGAAGAATATATACTAACTCCTAAATTTGTATGTACCACAGATAAACGTATTCCGCATGAATACAGAAAACAAGCAATGGAATATTGGAAAAGTGGAAAAATTGGACCAAGAACATTGGAAAGAGTTAAACGAAGATTTCGGAAAGTATCTTTATTACATCAATTGCGAAATGGGAAATTCAAGTAAATGAAAGTGGCAATAGATACCACAACTTAAAATTAATTTCAGAATATATATTAAATAATGTTAATATAGCTCTTGAAAAAGGAATAATTATTCATGACATTGATTTATCTCGATAGGCTGTTCGAGCACAGAAAGATTTAAATGTACCGGGATTCAAAACGTTGATGCGTTGGATAAAAAAATTTAAAGTAATACATAATATTGTATCTCGTAAAATAACAAAATTTGTAACAAAAAAATCTATACTAGCAAACGTCGAGCTTGAAGAAAAGTGTAATTCATTTATTGAAAACGTTAAATATCAAATAACTCAATATGGAGCAGAAAATATTTACAACAGTGATCAAAGCGGATTCCAGTTAGAATTGAATGCCGGTACATTAGCATATGAAGGAACAAAAAGAATTGAGTCTGTAGTACAATCTAAAACGGCAAGTACGCATAGCTATACAACCTACTGCTTCAGCCAATGGTATGTTATTATTGCCTTCTTTTATTGTATTGAAAGAAGTTAGTGGAACATTTGGTCCTAGAGTGCAAAAAACAATGTTCATGGCACTTAATATTTTTGTTAGAGCTTCGAAATCCGTGAAATTAACGTCAGATCATTTTAAAATTTGGTTGCAAAACGTATTTTTTCCAAACGTAGGACTAAAGTCGTCCGTTTTACTATTAGATTCATGGACTGGTCATTGTCCAAATATTATATAAGAAACTAAATTAGAATCTACAGAAAACTATAATTCTATTAACTATACCGGCTGGAACAACAGGAAACATACAACCATTAGATGTGTATGGTTTTCGTTTCTGGAAAAATTTCATTAAACACTTTTTAGATATTTTAATGCTTTTGGATCTAGAAATAAATCTTCACGCAAGAAATAATATTTTAAAATTACAATCATTAACTCATGGTCAGTTTTCATCGCNTAGATTTAGAAATTTATTTCGATACGCATGGTATAAAAGCGGGTATGTGGAAAATACACCGGAAGAATTTGAAACACCAGTAGAATATTGTTTCAAAAATCAGTTAAAATCGACATGTGATATTTGTGGCTCAACTGCAATAATTACTTGCGCATGGTGCAAAAAATCGCTTTGCATAAATCATTTCTTTCATGAACATCACCTTTGTGATACTTATGTATACCCATAAATTCACTTAATTTTTAATATATGTTTTTTCTATACATGTTAACTTTTGAATATATGTTTATGTTACTATATTATGTAATGGTTAAATATTATATGTTATAGGTATATATTATGTTGTATGTTCTTGAAACTAGAGTTTTAATTGTTTTATTACACACACACCC
>NW_018023209.1:0-2160 GCF_002006095.1 Pseudomyrmex gracilis | reverse complement strand
GGTTCGACTCCTGGCCGAGGAGTTTTTTTCGCAATATTTTCAAATTAGTTAGGGGGGTATTTGGGATCTTTCATATACGAGATGCAAATCTAGCATCCTATATGATTTTATGAATTCAATTTAGTGGCCTCTTCATTCTTAGTTTCAATTTTTCACGAGTCTTGATTATTCATACGTTTAAATTGTAACACTTCCATTTATTTATCTTTCAAATTATCTTCCTTTTTATTTCTTACGTGTGAGTGTGTATGTAATTAGTATGTTTTGAATATCATCTTATAAAATCGTTAAAGCTAAAGGTATATTTAAAACTAATAGTACTAATTTATATGTATTGTGACGGGCACCTCGTTTTTGGATGTAGTAGCGGAGGCGCCGCACAACTTCGACACGTCTTTTCCCAGAGAAAAACTGAAGTTCTTTACTCACCAAAGTCAAAAGTTGGGCGCCAGGCGTGAAAATCACGCCAACTCAAAAATCTTAATTGGCAGCAAAAATCCCGACAACAATTTTGACGTGACGGCAAGGTCACTCGGAACAGCTCAGTTTATTCAGATAACGGAGAGGCATGGGCTTAGGAGGCAGTGTATAATAAATGATGGCAGAGGAACTTGTTCGTTTACGTTGGATAAAAGATACAAATTTTTAATAGAAACAAGTTTTTCAATACCAAATATTGGCAGTACAGTGTCGCATAAACAAATAAAACACAATAGAAAATATTACAAGTACAACGGCGTGACAGTCGGGCACGGCTAAATACGCGTGGTCGGCAGTTAACTCAATAGGTGCAAGTTTCTTCTATCTTTTGTTCGCGGACGCGGCCCTTATTTCTTGGCACAAGGTCGGGCGGAGATAACCGCCGGTGTTATCTCTGCGAAGGAATGTGCTACCGCGCGCTTTTCGTGTAGCGCGAACGGGACAATGATCTAACGCACGGCCGCGGTCCGATGGCCCAGAATTTCGGCACGATTCGCACTTAACAATTTTGAATATTTTAGTTGGAAAAAAGAAGTATTATTCCGTGTCTCGAACTTACACGCTTGGTACGACAATAATATATAGGCGCGGCACACAAAAAAGAAAACACGCTAATACCGAAATACAAAAAAAAGTAAAAACAAACACACACGAATAACGAGCGGAATTTCGCCCGGATTGTTGCGACCGCGGTGCGATGAGAGAGCAGCAATTATATAATTATTTCCGGCTGCACTTACCGTGATATTATTCGTAAAATACAATCTAATAATTTGCACAAGAATGCAGCGCGGTATCGAGCCAACGATAGTCGTATGGACTCGATCTACGACCGCATAATATTACAAATAACGAAAAGAAGAATATGCGAGAGAGAGAGCGAACGATCACTCACGCTTGTCAGCACCTCCTCTCGTGGCTGCTTTGCTCCACTCGACTTTTGGCAGCTTCCTCGCCTTAATCTTGCTCGGTGTTAGAGTTTTCCCAAAATTCCTCCTCAGGTTTTGCTACCGGCACTCACTCACAGCAATGATACACAAGGAAACTAGAACTTGCATAAGAAAGTAGGTGAATATAATTTTTTTTTCTTTGATTGTTATAAGTGCATAAATAATAAATATGAAGTTATTAATTTCTATAATAAATCAAATTTGAATTACGTTAGATAGTGTAATGGTTATTAATGATCTTAGGATTAATGATGATAAAAGGATATTAAATTAGAAAAGAAGTTGATTTTATAATTTATAGTTTTGGTAAAATAAAAATTTTTTAGGTAAGTCTTAATTATAATTTATATTAAAGTGTATTAGGCACAGTAATTTTTGAATTTACTAGTAATAGTTCGAATCTATTTAATATAAAGTTTAATTGATATTTTTGAGGCCATGTTTTTATTGTTAATAATGTGGTTTAGAGATATAATTAATAATAAAAATACTTAAGACGTATATAATTTATTCTATCAAAATAATCCTTTTTATCAGGCATATCATTTAACTAAGAGAATTGTCTTCTATTGTTAGGGTATGAACCTAAAAGCTTTGATGGTTTAGCTTACTTATTTTATTCATTTCTTTTTAATAAAGTATGTTTTAATTATTATTTATTTTATTGAAAAAATTAAAATGTTAAAACCGGAAAATTATTTTATCTCTTACATTAGTATATAAATAATTA
>NW_018023208.1:4645-14221 GCF_002006095.1 Pseudomyrmex gracilis | reverse complement strand
TAATACTGGTGACACTGGCAAGGACCACGTGACGACCTATTAGTTATTGGCCCAAACTCAGAGTGCGCTGTTCAATGTCGTCTACGGTCAGATCTCCCGACTAGCAGTCCATATTTATATAGTCAAAGAAGTAAACTTGTTATAGGTGTATACATATATATATATATATACATGTACAAGTTTCCGCTCAACATCTTGTGAACGGCTCGAATTGGCCTTATATTTTTAGTATTTTTTTCAGATATCACTTCTTTTTTGTATCATATCTTTTACGTATATATTAAAATAAAATACATTTAATATATTAAAATAAAAACATTTAAAAAAATAAAATTCTAAACTTTACTTTTTTTCTATTATATCTTATTTTTCTAATCAACAAAACCTATTTACTTTTTGTCAAGAAAAGAATACAGACATTTGTAGCACCTTTAGGCCGCCGTAACATTTTCGAATTTGCATATCATCAACTTTTAAACCAGCTAAATGTTTTTTTCTCTACATATATATGTTTAATGACTGTTTTCAATACACAGTCTATTAGTAAATACAGTATTCATTATTTTATATGACTGTCTATAAGAATCACGATGTGCCTCTTGATTAAATTTAATTAAATAAAATTTGCAACTTTACAGGTTTTCTGTTATATGTCTTTTTTCTAACAACAAACCTTAAGTACTTTTTGTCAAGAAAAAAATACAAACATTTGTAGTATTTCTAGGCCAGTGATATTTTCTAATTTGCATATTATCTATTTTAAACCAACTAGATTTTTCTTCTCTACACATACATGTATAATGACTGTTTTCAATACACTGTTTATTCTTAAATATAGCATTCATTACTTTATATACCTGTCCACTTACTGACACTAGTTATTGGTACAGTACGCAAATTAAATTTGTTTCATTGTATTATTTTATTCTTTTTTGGTGATAAGAATAGAAAATGAATGATAAGTATTTCTTTCGTTACTGTTACTTCTCTCCTAAATATTATTCAATCCTTTACAAGTTTTACATACTATGTTACATGATTCACACCAATGAGAAAGGATAAAATTTAAATTTTACCGTTTAAATCACAACTCAATTTTTCTAACTTAATAAAAAGATATAAAATTACTTCGACAATATAACAAATCATAACTGTGTAGAACAAATAAATCACGGCCAACCTTGTTACGCGTGAACTTTTCTCGATTAATGGCAAACAAGTTAAAAAAACATCTCGGCCGTCTCCAAATGCAGTTTTTACACATCGCGTATTAAAATTTACTGCTTATTACACACAAACCTCGGATCGCGTTAAAATATGACCAACAGAAGCGTATACTTGTTAATAAACAGTATACGCATATTTTACACAATGCGTAGGAAAATTTATTATTTAGTAACACTTTTATTCTGGTTTTCTTTTTTTTCCGGTCGATCGCAATGTCCAAGAAAAATATTCCGTACAAAGGATAGACAATTTATACTATTAAAATATATAGAAGAATCTTAAATCTGTAGAATTAAATAAATAAATTACGTACATATTCGCTACACGTGATCTTGCCGTTTCTCGAGACTTGAGCGTCAAAACAAGAAAAATTCCCTTGAATAACAATATACGCATTATTTACACATTACGTAGCAACTTTTACTATTTAATAATTTTCATTCTATTTTTCTTTTATCTACATGATTTTTGCAAACATTATACTCGCGGCTAAACAAAACTACAATTTTAATAAAATTGCAGAACCGAGAAACTGTTAGCGGATGATCCATGTAAGCGCGTTTAGTTAGTCTTAGTTTGGTCTCGTTTCAATTCAGGACTCACGTAGTCACACTACTATGCTCAAGCGCATATTTCCGTTTTCCCTTTTTTTCTTTTAGCCAGTGAGTCAGTCGTTATCACGCTACCCTACGAAACGTCGCCGTTCACTCAATTTACCCCTTTTTGTACTAACCGTTACAATAAATAATCCATATATGTATAGTGAGCTACACGAGTAATTCTTTTTACGCGCATTCCTGTCAAGTTATGGGCCCAGGACGTACGGTTATAAAGTGAAAAGAGTGTCAAAAAAGAATAACAAAAAAAATCATGGCGTTTGTAGGAAGCGTGACAAATATCGAAAAGTTAACTGAAAACAATTACGAACTATTGAAAGTTCATATAAAGAGCGTTCTTGTGTTCAGTGATCTATGGCAATACGTTAATGGCACTGAGGTTAAGCTAGAAGAAAATGCACAAGAATGGCTAAAGAAAGACGCAAAAGCTCTAACGTTAATTAATTTAAGCGTTTCACAAAGCCAACTCAATCATGTAAAGAAATCTCAAACATCAAAGCAAGCTTGGGATAAACTGGAGACTGTATATGAATCAAGAGGCTCTGTAAGAAAAGCAGCATTGTTCAGAGAACTGTTGCGAATGACAAAATTATCGGATGTGACTATGACGCAATACGTAAGTGATTTCGAACGCAAAGCCGAACAGTTAGAAGTGGCAGGAATAAAATTACCAGACGATCTACTCTCGATTATGCTGCTCGCTTCCTTACCGGCGGAATACGAGAACTTTAGCGTTGCAATCGAGTCACGTGATGAAGTACCGACACTCGACTACCTTAAGACAAAACTAATGAAGAAGAAGCGAGACAAAACGATCGAAATGCAAAAACGCATCGTGATCACAACGAAAAGTCCGAGGCACTAGCTGTAAAACAGAACAACGGGCGTGAGAAACAAACAAGTTCAAACTATAAAAATAAGTCGTTGAAATTAAACAACATAACATTCAATAGAAATTGTTTCAAGTGTGGCAAATCGGGACATAAAAATCGCTACTGCAGGTCTAAAATGAAACGAGATTCGACTGATGCGATGACAGCAATTACATGTAAGGCAGAAATCTCAAAATCGGATCTTGGTGCCTTGACAGTGGTGCAACAAGACACATGTGTAATTTAAAAACAAAGTTTAATCTAACGTACAAAGATGCGTCGACAGACGTTTTACACAGCGGCAGATTGGTGTATCAAGTCTCACGGCGAAGGACCCTGTTAGGATAAATGCGCGAATCAATAAAAATTATTCCAATCCAGTGGAATTAAAAGATGTTATTTATGTACCGGAATTAAGAACCAATTTACTGTCAGTTTCAAATTACAAATAAAGGTTATGTTGTTAAATTCGGCCAGGGTGGAGCATCTGTGAAACGCGCAGATGCGTTAACGGCAACTAAACGCAGGCAGTTATATATTGTTACTCCAAGTGATAATCGCGCGAAGTGTGCATGTAGTGATAATGACAACCTGCTGAGATGGCATTAGAGGTACGGCCATTTAAACGTAAATGATTTGAAGAAATTAAAATCTCGCGAAATGGTTGAAGGCTTAAATCTACGCTCATCCGCGATTGGTTTGGACTGTGAAATGTGTAAAAAAAGAAAAACATGTCAGCAACCATATAAACAATCAGTCAATTGCTGCAGTGAGAAACTTGGTTTGGTCCACTCAGACATATGCGGTTCTACGAGGACAGAATCTCTCGGAGGTGCAAAATACTTTGTAACGTTCATTGACGATCACACGCGATACGTCGAAACAGTAATGTTACGTCAGAAGTCGGATATTTTCGATGCTTTTTTAAAATATAAACGTCAAGTAGAAAAAATGACTGTTTATGTAATCAAACGACTTCGCACGGACAACGCAAGAGAGTACTTGTCAAACAATTTTACGAAGTTCTTGGAAGATGAAGGCATAAGTCGCCAACTAAGCGTGGAATATACCCCACAACAGAACGGTTTAGCTAAGCGTGCAAACCGCACACTAGTTGAAATGGCGAGATACATCATGTTACAGGCAAGTCTCCCACAATCGCTATAGGCCGAAACCATAAATGCGGCAACATACGTACGAAACCGGTGCCCTACAAAAATATTAAATGACAAAACTCCTTTTGAGGCATAGTCAGATAGAAAACCGTATGTCGGATTTATGAGAATTATTGGAAGTAAAGGAATTGTATTAAACAAATGCGGCAAACGAAGTAAATTTAAACCGAAAGGAGACGAATACATTCTGGTTGGTTATGACAACATTTCAAAAGCTTATCGCCTATGGAAACGAGGCTTAAAAACAATAATTAAAGCACGAGACGTGAAGGTTGTTGAAGATACAGAATTGAACACAGAATCAATAGAAAATACAAGCGCTCCAATTATGAAAGTCGACGATATCCTAGGAGAAAAAATCGAAAAGCAAGACAGCAAAGCAAACGAAAATTCCGACGAAGAAATTGATGGAAAACTAACGGAAATAACCGACACGCCTAAAACAAAACACGAAAGATTGAAACGTGGAAGATCAAGAATCGAGAGGACCGGAAAAGTCGGACGACCGAAAAAACTTTATCAGACTACCCGAAAAATCAAACGATCCAACTACTATTGAAGAAGCAATGGATAGAGAGGATGCGGAATTATGACTCCAAGCAATGAATATCGAGATCGAGACATTACGCGAAAATAATACATGGAAATTAGTTTTCAGGCCGCGACATGAGAAAGTTCTAACAAATCGATGGGTATTCGAAACAAAACACAATAAAGATGGTTCAGTTAGTAAACACAAAGCAAAATTAGTCGCGCGCGAGCACACTCAGAGAAAAGAAATCGATTATGAAGACGTATTTGCTCCTCTCACACGATACAAGACAAAACGAACACAATTAACAGCAGCCGTAGAATGCGAGATGCACGTCCATCACATGGACGTAGTATCTGCATACACTCAAGGCGATTTAAAAGACGAAATGTAAATGGAATAGCCTGAATATATATTTTATAAAAGTCGGTGAAGAAGCTAAGGTGTGCAAACTGTTGAAACCGCTATACGGCCTCAAACAGTCCAGCCGGGAGTGGTACAAGAAATTAGATAAATATATTACATCAATAGGAGCGCGTCGCACTGAAGCCGATCCATGTGTCTATGTTTTTGAAAGAAATAAGGAAAAATTGATAATGACTATCTATGTTGACGACATTATATTGGCGTCAAAAAGTACAGATATGCTAACCGAAATAAAATCTTCTCTGAAATCGCATTTCAAAGTAACCGACCAATCAGTAACATTCTAGGCATCGACATAGAGAGAAATGGAGCAACAGGAAATATAAAACTCTCGCAAACAAAATATATCGAAGAATTATTAAGCAGATTCAACATGCAGAATTCGCAGGTCGCTCCGACTCTAATAGAATCTAATACCAAAATTTCCAAACAACTTGGACCAAAAAACGATGAAGAAAGAATTGAAATGCAAAAGAAACCGTACAAAGAGTTCGTTGGAGGACTTATCTATCTCGCAAATGCAACTAGACCCGATATTGCGTTTGCAGCTGCTACACTTAGCAGATTCTGTTCCGATCCCTGAAAAGCACATTGGAACCTAAAAAAAAGAGTACTTAGATACTTAAAAACTACTCTAACATACGCAATAGAATATATAAAAAATAACAAGAAACTAACAGCATATACAGATTCCGATTGGGCGAGTGACATCGACGACCGGAAGTCATGCACCGAAAACCTTGTGATATTAGCTGGGGGACCAGTCAGCTGGAAATCCAAGAAACAAAGATCAATCTCTTTATCAACAATGGAAGCCGAATATGTGGCACTGTGTGAAATGTCAAAAGAGATAGTGTTCATAAAAAGACTACTGACTCATATAGGACTAGAAAAATTTGTAGAGACTCCAATTACAGTGTACTGCGATAATCAAAGTGCAACAGAACTAGCCAAAAATGCCGTGCTTCATAAAAGAAGCAAGCATATAGATATAGCATATCATTATACGCGAGATCTAGTCGGAAAAGACGATATAGAAGTTGTTTATTTAAGTACAGAGTTTATGATTGCGGATATTTTTACAAAGGCGTTATCAAAAGGTAAACATCAAAAATGTTTATCTGTGTTAAACTTAAAGACAACCTAAAAGTCTGGTAGTACTTATATGTTTGATTTAAAAATCCATATACACGTCGCAAGTTACATCGATAAAGGGAGTGTTAGCGGATGATCTATGTAAGCGCGTTTAATTAGTCTTAGTTTGGTCTCGTTTCAGTTCAGGACACACGTAGTCACACTACTATGCATTTTGACCGGCCCAGTGGTCTCGCGGCCTGAGTGCAGGGGCTGCGAACCTGGAGGTCCCGAGTTCGAATCCGCTCACCACCTAAGGATTTTTTTCCGGGCCCGGTCCCTTTCAACCGAGTCTATCGGTTGATTGGCGAACTTAATCGGGTCTCCAAAAATTAATTCGGGTGTAATCCCGAATTAATTTCCTTCCCACAAGGCGATCGTAGTCATAACACCTTGAGCACGAGCCCGATATAAATGGGCACGCCCACTGTGAAAAGACGGCCGTGTATCGCGTGGTAGTAGGTAAAAAGTGCATTCCCCCACATTCGTTCTGAGAATGTATATCTATAGACTGGCGTTTGCTCCTCTCTCGCAAGGGCGTGAGCCATATATGCAAAGAAAAAGAAGAACACTACTATGCTCAAGCGCATATTTCCGTTTTCCTGTTTTTTCTTTTAGCCAGTGAGTCAGTCGTTATCACGCTACCCTACGGAACGCCGCCGTTCACACGATGTACCCATTTTGTACTAACCGTTACAATAAATAATCCATATATATAGTGAGCTACACGAGTGATTCTTTTTACGCGCATTCCTGTCAGAAACAAATACTATTATTTATTGTTAGACAATATGACGCGCGAATTTGAAATGTGTAGAATCCAATAAATCACGACCAGGCCTGCTACGCGTGAACTTGGTTTCCCGACTGACATCTCGGACGTTCAAATGCATTTTTTACGTATTACGTAGTAAAATTTATCGTTTTATTGTTTATTCACAATTGTTATTACAATTATTATCACAAAACTCCGACTGCGTTAAAATATGTCCAATACGTATATTCGTCAAAATGATGTTTGCAATTACTCTCGTTGCGCGCTCTTTCTCTCTCTCTCTCTCTCTCTCTCTCTCTCTCTCTTTCTCTCTTTCTCTCTTTCTTTCTCTTTCCTTCTTGCTTTCTCGCTCTTTCTCGTTTTCTCTTTCTCTCTTGCTCGTTCTCTTCTACTCTTTTTAATTCTCACTCATTCTCTCTCCTAGTCTTTCTCTTACTCTCTCTCTTTTTCTCATTCTCTCTCACTTTTTCTTTTTCTTCTTCTCCTACATTTTCTCATACAAGAGAACAGATTTATTTCTTATCACGCGTCGTGTAAACGCATGTATATTGCCATTTATTGGATACCACATTTAAACGGACATTTCCCCACTACTGGACCGGACGAATTTCCCCACCGTTTGCCTATCTAGCCAGAAAAAGTAAAAAATAAGAGAAAAATAAGTGAAAAATAACAACAATCTAATCAAAAGAAACAACACTCTTTCTTCACATTCATCACTACTTATTTTGGACAAACTACCAAGTATTTATTCAAAGAATGGATAAAATTTAGGTATTTTATTACAAAAAAGAAATGCCAAATTTATTTCATACGAAAATGCATTCAATTCAATTTGATTTCAATTCACATCAAAAAGTTTTGTAACAAAACTCCACAATTTACATATTTCAAAAACTCTAACAAATTCAATAATTTTTTAACAAGTTTCCAAACAAAAATTTTGAAATTAGAACTAAATAATGCATATCGACATATTGAAATTTGTAAAAAGAAACTTTTAACTACGACAACGAAACTATATCGCATTATTCCATTTAATATATTAAAAACATTTTTTTACTCACAAGAAAGAACCGTGAACTTTCATCATACTCATACTATACTTAAACTCGACAAAAAAATTTGTAATCTGAAAAAGAAAAACTTTAGTCACATTAAACCCATCAAATATTTTATACAACAAAGAGACAACAACACACATTCTACCACTTTGAACACACGTAAAAACATACAGCCACATTCCAATTATAATTTTAGTTTAATTTAATCCGATCCATCCGTATCTAACACCTTGGCGGTCAACATTATTCCAGAACAACTTAATCGAGCTGATTCCTCGGTTTTTGATTTGAATGACAAGTGGTTCTCTAATTTAACAGGCAAAACTATCCCCAAAAATATAACAGACTTATTACAACTAGGAGAGAGGTTCACAATTCCTAGTGTTACGTCCTGGCCCACGGTTACGGTCGGGCTATGGTGGAGTAACAGAGAGCTGTCTATCTCCGCACAGCAGGTTGGCGATCCCGCTGCAACAGAGTCGAGCGAGTTTGCTTATGTTCGTCGACAGGTCAACGGCGTACGCCGATCTTACTCTGTCTAGCGAACACTCACTCGTTGGTCTCTTTTCGAGTCTGGAGAATTAACTCTACGGACTAAGGACGAGACCGTGCGATCAATTGAGGATGTGGAATGGTGAGAGGTCATCTTAATTAAACGGAGAAATTATGATACATATGATATTAATTTATTCTTTTAATGGGTGTTAAGATTACAATTTTGAGATGTGTATACGTGTGGATGAATGTGGTATCGCGGATTTTACATTTACACGGAGGGTCATCGCTCGGAGGCTAGAGAGGGGGAATATATATATATATATGTGTGGATGCGTGACGCGAAGTGTGTGTCAGGGGCCTCCGGCGGGGTTTTACAAGTGTAACTGTGTCGGTAGCATGTTTATACGCCGATTCGTGGTGTAGAGATCATTCCAGATCAATTTCTATTATTTCCTGGATTTTTGCAGAACTTGGAGGGAACAATGTATAAAAATGGTGGACGGGAACTAAACGGATATCATCTATATAAGGGAATTTAACTGGGAAAAGTTTTCTAGCTGGAGTGGTAGTTACTACCCGGAAGATTTCGGAAGGATCTGTTGTTAGAGGGTCGATTATAAAAGGGATTCTTTTCGGATTTGCTTTTTTATAGGTGGAGGCTAATCGGAGAAAGTGTTGTAATCTAGGGTCGAGCGGAGGGGTGGTTGATCGTGTCGAGTCGGAGGATTTATCATCTACGGGTTCGTCTCTGGATGTAGATGGTTCGGAAAAAAGAGAGCGAGGGAGAGGTGGAGGAGTCGGGGCGGATTGCAGATCCGCGGGATTTTCTGCGGGAGGCTCGGGGGTTACAGGTGAATAAGAGGGAGTTTCATACCACGAATCGTCGTGTGTATGTGTATCTGTGTGTGCGTGTTCCGAAGGTGTCGGTGAGTGTGAGTGTGCGTGCAATTGATTTATATGTATATTGGTGGAGTTTTCTATCCTATTGTCGCTGCCGGAATCGTCTCCTAATGTAAGAGAGGAGATGGCGTCAATGGGTCTGGTCGGCTCCGCTTCGTTTTGCGCGAGCGCTGCAGCTCGTCGCAATTTTTGACTTTGTCGGTGCCGCCGGTGCCGGCGGTTGGAATGCGAACGGCGGGGTTTCACTTAAACGGGAGGTTCTCTTAGCAAGTTATTATTTATTGTAAAAATGTGAACGAGGTTAACATTCGGAACTGATTTCTCATTCTGCTGACATCAGAACTTGATCAAAGAAG
>NW_018023208.1:0-4080 GCF_002006095.1 Pseudomyrmex gracilis | reverse complement strand
TCGCGAACTGCCCTCCCGGCGAGGGTGGTCAAATGAGGAATTGACTCCTCGGCCGGTTGCTATTCACGACTAGAATCGCGAACTGCCTTCCCGGCGAGGGTGGTCAAATGAGGAATTGACTCCTCGGCCGGTTGTTATTCACGACTAGAGTCGCGAACTGCCCTCCCGGCGAGGGTGGTCAAATGAGGAATTGATTGCGGAGAAGCAAAAGAGTATATTCTCGCGATGCTTTTAGGCGGTTATGCGTCACTGGTAGGTTCCGAGTATTAACCTCGAGTTAGATCTTTAATTAGTGGAACTCCCGATTAAAATTTGTGGGTTGACTTACTACTTGCTGCTACTGGTGTTGCGATTTCCTTCACCCCTTCGGCCCGTAGGGCTGGCTAGGTAGTTCGGTGGATTCTCGGCACACTGGTTGCACTTGCACTTGTAACTTGTATGCGTCGCGACTTTGCTGCGGCACTCCCGGCAGAATCAGTAAGTTTTTCTGGATACGCGGCGCGTTTCTTTCTGAGTTTTTGATTCCGAGAGTCCTGGCTTATATACCGTTTTAGTAAGCGAGGACTCATCCAATCGGGAACTCAGTTGAGCTTTGCTGGTTCCTATTTGTTAATGAGTCGGTCGGGCAACTTTCGAGATCGCCAATCGGCGACGATCTCTCGCTTCGGTCGCCTCGTCCGATTTTTCGGGGAAGGAAAAAGGGAGAGTGTTGTCTTTTGCGATCACACCGTATAGACCCCTTGTTGTTTGTTTGTAATAAAAATGCCGGAGTTTCTATTTGCGCCGGTCGCTCTAATTTTTATGACCGGTGTTTTCATGACCTGGAGATATCCGGGTTTGTTTGGAAAGCTGCTCAAATAGTTATCTAAAATTTCGTGTTATTGCTAGGCGCAGTTTATCTTTCCGGGCGCCGATATAATTCGTTTGTTCTCCTATCGTCTGGAGTTTTAAGTTTTCAAACGATAGGAGACCCGTTCGAGTTATTTATTATCAACAAAAAAGGGTTTGCTATGCGTTGGCGCGTCGCGTCGCAGCAAAAAGGGGACCGTGGAGTTTCCAGGACGTAACACTAGTATAAAGAACAAAAAAACTGTCACATTTGAGATGATTAAAGATACCGAGCACACCATTCAGAAACTAGATCACACAACCAAGTCAAACATACGCAACCATTTAACTACATATTTAAACAATTTTATCACAGATAATACCTCACTCTCATACATAGAACAAGAACTGTTGACTAGAACGAAGTTAACAAAGAATTTTCTTAATAAAAACCCCGACATAATAGTGACTTGCGCAGATAAAGGTAACTCTACAGTTGCAGTTCTTAAATCTAAATACATCTCTTCTATCAACGAGATGTTAAAAGACAAGAACACCTATTCACTTGTAGAAAAAGATCCAACATGACAAATTGAAGCTCAACTACGTGACATGTTAAACATGTGGTTTAACAAAGGCTACATTAGCAAATATACCAAAGAGTCATTAAAATCTAATGACTCAGCACTTCCAAGAGCATACGAGGTACCCAAGATACATAAGAAAAATTGCCCTTACAGGATAATAGTTTCTATAGTCGACAGTCCTTTACATAAATTTGCCATATTTTTACATAAAATATTATATAAAAGTATTCCTAATTCACCCTTTTCCATTAAAAATAGTTTCGAGTTATATAATATGCTATCAGGTCTTAAATTGAAAAGTGATTTTATCTTGTATTCACTTGATGTTGTCTCTTTGTTTCCAAACGTTCCATTGGAGTTAGCCTTAGATAGAGTGTCTAAAAGATGGAAACATATCAAAATACACACCAAAATCAACCAAGATGAGTTTTTGTTAGCACTAAAATTTGTTATGTCGTCCACGTACTTCACCTTTGACCATAAAATCTATAAACAAAACCATAGCACTCCTATGGGTTCACCTCTATCCCCAATATTAGCGGATATAGCCATGCAAGATCTGGAATTAAATGCTTTAAAGAGTCTCAATTTTGAAATACCATTCTATTTTAGGTATGTGGATGACATAGCATTAGCCGTTCCTAGGAACAAGGTTGAAGATATAATTAACACTTTCAACTCACAACATGAACGATTAAAATTCACACATGAATTACAAGTAGACAACTGGTTAAGTTTCTTAGATTTACGTATCATCTTAGAGAACGACGTGATCATTTGTGATTGGTACCACCAACTGTCGTTTTCTGGAAGATATCTTAATTTTATATCTCAAAACCCTATATGTCACAAGATAGGCACAATCTATTCCTTAGTTGATAGAGCAGTTTTAATATCAGATCCAACTTTCCACCAAAAAAACCTACAGTTATGTGTAAACATTCTTATTCAAAACAATTATTCTTTGAATTTCATTTTCACTAACATTAACAAAAGACTGAAAACCTTATTCTCTACGAAAGTAAATACACACTTCAGAATTAATAATAATCACATTAATAACACAGATGTTCCTATTAAACATTTTGTTCTACCATACATTCCTAAAATCTCAGATCATTTAAAAGAATTTTTTAATATAAACAACAAAAATGTTCAATATCATTTTGCCTATAAGAACTTAAACCAATTAAACAGATTCATTAAAACACATAAAGATAACATCTCGATTAATGAAAGAAAAAATGTAGTCTACAACATTTCTTGTAATTCATGTGATGCAGACTATGTAGGACAAACCAAAAAGAAATTACAGACAAGGATAAAAGAACACAAACAATATGTAACTTCCAAGCGACAATCATCGGTTATTTCAGAACATTGTCTTAACTCTAATCATGTCTTCAACTTTGACGCAACAAAAATCTTAGACAACGAACCAAATTATTATAAACGCATGATTTCTGAAATGTTGCACATCAAATTACATCCTAATAGTCTAAATATAATGAACGACACTGAACTCTTAGATGATGTATATTTATCCATCCTTGAGAAATTTGATTAACATTCATTCCTACACACGTACAGAAGGAGCTGTTTACACATTACGTTTTGTACATATTGTTACTTGCTTTTCTCTCCGATTCAGTGTTGACTTGACTTTCTTTATAACAACGTACTTTTAATTTTTGACATTTATAAGCCCGACAAAGTCAACGACACTCTTTTTGAGAGGATTGTTATAGGTATACTCTATTTGTTTACTTTATGTACACATTTTATTAATTGTATAATAATATTATTCATTTCTATTGTTACACATTTTGTATTTAGTTCAATCCACAGAAGATGGCTACAAAATAAAGCCGAAACGTCTAGATATATAAATTCTACGTTTTTATTTATAACTGCACAACACCTCGCAACTAGTTCAAACTGCCCAACTTGATCCACGTTTTTTATTTTGAAAAATAAAAGGTCACAATGTTTTCTGTAAACAGCTTCAAAAACAAGACTCGGACGAGAAAAACACATTAATACTTTTCTTTTCTGCTTTTTTATCTGAATCGATTGAGAGTAGAATGAAGCCGATCGGTTCACACAGTCACAGTATAGGTAAGAACAGTAGGTTCACTCAACGTCGGCACTTTTGATCGTCATAACTAAAAGATCGCCGTATTGTTGGTTGTGCGCGGGCTCTAATTTGAAAGAAAGTTGATACTATCCACAAGAGATACTTCTAATAATGATATTATTAAATAGTACAAAAAGATGTTATTAAATATTCTAATTTGCTTTTAATTAAAATAAAATTTTATTAAAATAAATGTACAAATATACAATAATTGTATTTAATAATTATCTAAATATTAAATTCCTTGTAATAAAAAATATGTATGTTATATAGAAAAAATTTTAAAGTAACAAATGACTTATAGAAATACAAATAATCAAGAAACATATTATGTTGATAATAATATTAATGATAAACAAATTGTGTTGAAAATAATAAATGTACTTATGGAATTATTGTAATATATGTACAACTGTAATATAACACATATAAATGATCGTATTAACATACACAGTTTGTCCGGAAAGTTCCCGGACTACGTGAATTAAAAATCGAAAATGAAAGATATGGTTTATTAAACAAGTTTAC
>NW_018023207.1:0-14207 GCF_002006095.1 Pseudomyrmex gracilis | reverse complement strand
ATATCTCTCATTTTTTTGCCACCATCCTACTTGCCACAAGAGAGGTGTCATCTATGGTTTAATTGATAGAGCTTTGTTTTTATCACACCCTGATTTCCACGAAAAGAACATCATTTTCTGTATTAATACTCTATTAAATAATTTTAATTACATGTTATTTACTATTTATTATTTGTATTTTTTTACTGTATTTTGCGCTTAAAATTTAGTGTTACGTCCTGAAGACTCCACGAGCCCCTTTTTCTTGCAACGTTACGCGCCGACATACAATAAATCCCTTCTTTTCTCAATAAATAACACGAACGGATTTGGACTTCGACGCGATAGGCGCGCAAATAAAAATCGTGTCGACGCCCGAAAACAATAAACCGAGCTTAGCAACAATCTTAACAATTCCTTCGTAGACGATAGCGAACAGAAACTTTTGTTATTGTCTGAACATTCCGAGCAACTTTCCAAATAAATCCGGTTACCTCCGGGTCAAAGAAATACATCCTATAAAATTTAGGACAGCCGGCGCAAGTAAAGATCCGTCGCCACAAGCAATTACAAAAAAAAGGTTTATTACTCGATAAATATTGAAGGGTCTATGCGGCGTGATCGAAAAGACAACACTCTCCCTTTTTCCTTCCCCGAAAAATTGGACGAGGCGACCGTAGCGAGAGATCGTCGCCGATTGGCGATCTCGGAAATTGCCCAACCGACTAATTAACAAATAGGAACCAGCAAAGCTCAACTGAGTTCCCGATTGGGAGAGTCCTCGCTTACTCAAAACTGTATATAAGCCAGGCCTCTCGGAATCGGAAAACAGAAAGAACCGCGCCGCGTATCTAGTTAGTGCCGCAGATTTTAGAAGCACCACAGCGAGTGAGTGAGTGACAGTGAGTGCAGAATGTGAGATCCAAGAGTGAACTACTACGCCGCAACAGCCTAGAACCTTTTAGTAATCAACATCACTGGTCCGCAGCTAATAGTAAGTCCACATTGTAATTACTTTCATTCAGAGGTTCCATTGTTCGCGTACCTACCTCTCGACTTTGCGACTGATTTTCGAAAAAATCAAGAAACATTCAAAATAAACAAATACATAGACACACTCAAAAATTTGGTTTAATCGGTCCGAATTATCGGAAGGGCTACTCGTGGTGTACAACCGTCTTGGGTGTCGTCCGAATTATCGGAAGGGCAACTCGCGGTGTACAACCGTCTTGGGTGGCAGCCGAAATTTTGGAAAGGCTACTCGCGGTGTATAGCCGTCTCGGGTGGCAGCCAAATTTTTCGGAAGGGCTACTCGCGGTATATAGCCGTCTCGGGTGGCGTCCGAATTATTACTTTTTCCTTTCTAAATCACGGAAACAAAACTCGCTTATCTCCGAATATCAGTCTTAGAATCATGACACATCCAAATTTATTCCTATCGTTATTTCCATTAAAACCTAAGAAATGAAACAAAACAGAACTTATCAAGATACAAATCTCTAAGATGATTTAAGTTGTATACACATGGGTTAAGAGGCTGGCTACACTAAAGAACTCGCACTCTCTTTCTTTCTCACACTCGCGTTCTAGCGTGTAGATTACATTGTACGAAACGATTATATGCTCCTTTATTGTATTAATTTCTGCATGTCTGGTATTAATTCATTGATTTCGATTTTTCAATAAATGTACCTACTTTGTAATATGTGGAGTCAACCTAAAGAATTATTCTTTGTTATCCTTCTTTCCGTATAACCCACTCTCACTTCCTCGTTAAAATCGCCAGGTCCCGTCCTTGGTAAATAAGATTTGCGTCTCAGACCTAAAATGGGACCAACGAGCAAGTGTTCGTTAGACAGAGTAAGATCGGCATACGCCGTTGACCTGTCGACGATTATAAAAAACAAACTCGCTCGACTCTCTCACAGCGGGACTTCCGTGTCTACTGTAAAAAGAGATATGGAAAACGACGCGTTTACTGTTGCATCACACCACAGCCCGACCGTATCCATGGGCCAGGACGTAACATTATATTACGACTGAAGAAGTCCCAAGTCAGGGACGAAACGTTTTGTTGCTTTCATATGCAAATAAATTATTCTTGATAAATACTTTTCATTCTGAATGGTTGCTCGATTTGACCGTTTATTTATCTTTCTTGTTTGTTGTTACTACGAGCGTAATACCCTTGACTTTGTTAAAGTTGCGCTGGTTTTGAAAATGNGTGAACATAACACTCTTTTCTATTTCAATTTATATAATTTAAGATCTCTGTTTAGCGATCATATTACGCGTTCCCTTAAAGAATGGGTTGATTTTAATTACAAGTTTATTAGAGTGCGTTTAAAGATTAATTTTTTAACCAGGTGTACAGAAAGTAACTTGTTTCCCACTCATCTGCTGTTTTTTTTGAGACATTACATCCGTGTCTTTCACTACAAAGCCGTGAGAAAACTAAATAATTTAATAGATCTTATGAAATCTAAAATCTTAAGAATAGAGTTATTTGATTTAAACAGATCTTACTTCGACCTTAAACAAAAAATTTTCCGTTTGTCATTTAAGTTATCAAATTCTTTTCCTCTTATATATAGAACACTATTTTTCATTTTCATTCCATCTCCTTTCATAATTTCTACATAAGGTTATTCCAAAAAAACCAAAAAAAGTTTTTATGGCTTCAACAAAAAACGATGGCTGAAACTTATAAACATATTGCACTTATTAACTATTTTTGCTCTGTTAAAAATTCAAACTCTGAAACATCCAATAAGTTTTTCTTGAATATCATTGGAAGGAATGGAAACGATTCTATCCACTCTGTTTCTGTCTCTCCCTCTCACTTCTTAGACAAAACACCTGTCAATCCATTAACTTTCACTAATAATAAATGGTTTTTAAATATTTCTGGCAGAGCAATTCCGGATCATGTATCCAATATCTTACAGTTAGGTAGTAATCATTTCCTTCCAATAAGCTCTAACAAAAATTAATTCGTCCGTGAATTTATCAAGGACACAGAGTTAAATATCAGAAAACTTGACAATAAAACAAAAGCCACAGTAAGAAATAACCTTATTCCTAAGTTGCAATTATTTTTAGACAAAACATCCTTTTTTCCTCACATTGATAAAAAAATGACGGATATGTACAAATCATGTGTAGTATTTATGAAGAATAACCCTGAGATAGTTTTCACACGCGCTGATAAAGGTAATGTCACCGTTGCGATGAATGTTGAAGATTATTATAAAAAAATGCGTGATGTTCTTGCAGACTCTGATACTTATAAAATTGTTAACCGTAATTCTGTCAAAAAAATTGAGTTCGGTCTTTCTGATATTCTGAAACGTTGGCTTAATAACGGTTACATAGATAAACGCGTATACTTTGCTCTTCGATCGAGTGATAAGCTTTTACCCAGAGCTTACGGCCTTCCAAAAATCCATAAAAAGAATATTCCTCTCAGAATAATAGTTTCTTCGATTGACAGCCCTCTTTACTCCTTTGCTGTTTATTTACACAAGATTATTGTTAAGAGTATTCCCTTGGCCAAAAGCAATATTACGAATAGTTTCAATTTATATAAAAAAACTCCCAGGGATCAAACTTGATAATAATGATGTCCTTATCTCATTGGATATTGTCTCTCTGTTTACTAACGTCCCCGTTGACCTTGCTCTCAATAGTTTAAGGAATAAATGGCAGTTTATTAAAGAAAAAACTTCTATTCTACAAAATAAATTTTTACTCGCGATATCTTTTATTTTGACTTCAACTTTTTTTACTTTTAATGACGTTATCTATAAGCAAACTCATGGTACTCCTATGGGATCGCCTCTATCACCGGTCATCGCTGACCTTGTTTTACAAGATCTAGAAGACGAGGCGCTTAAAACGATTAGATTGAATTTGCCATTCTATTACCGCTACGTAGATGACATTCTCTTGGCAGCTCCCGATCATGAGATCAATCATATTGTAGAGATTTTTAACTCGTTCCATAATAGATTAAAATTTACAATTAAAAGAGAACAAAATCACTGCATCAAGTTTCTGGATCTTTCTATTATCATTTCCAATGGTTTTTTAAAAATTGACTGGTTCCACAAAGAAACTTATTCTGGGAGATATCTCTCATTTTTTTGCCACCATCTTACTTGCCACAAGAGAGGTGTCATCTGTGGTTTAATTGATAGAGCTTTGTTTTTATCACACCCTAATTTCCACGAAAAGAACATCATTTTCTGTATTAATACTCTATTAAATAATGGTTATCCTCTGAGTTTGATTTTTGTGAGTATAAAAACTAGGATTTAAAAAATCATGTTTCCTGGATTTGATTTTGATAAAAAAGAGACTGAGTGCAATGAAAGGAACCCGTTAGTTTTTCCGTATATAAAAAATATATCGGAGTCTGCTAAATGTTCGTTCAAAAGCAATTATTATCTTCTTGGTTACAAATGTTTTAACCGACTTATTGGTTTAATCAGAGTTCTTTAGGATAGCACCCCTCGTGAATCTAACATGAATGTGATTTATAAAGTGAATTCTAATGATTGCGGAGCTTTATATGTGGGACAGACCGGAAGGCAGCTGAAAACTAGAATAAAAGAACATAAAAATAACATTCGTTTTACTCAGGTATCGGTTGTTTCAAAACATATTTTGGATCATGATCATACTTTTGACTGGAATAATGTCCTAATACTAGATCGGGAACCGAATTTTTACAAAATAATGACTTCAAAATGATTTTTCTAAAGATGCAACTCCACGGTTTTAATTTGATCAAAGATCTTGACATGCTCGATGGTTCTTATTTCGATTCATTTATTGAGTACGTTAAAACTTTAAAGTGATAACGGTTTGCCCTTCTGAAAATTTCTTTGGATAACGTATATATACACCTGCCCTTTGTCTTCTCACATCAATTGATTCTTAACATCGATAACTTGTAAGTTGTTTTGTTTTTGGTTTTCTTTGTTACCTGCGTTGCGCTTTCTCTAATTGATCTGTGCCATTCTTGAACTCAGAACATCTTTTTACTATTGGACAACTACACGGCAATGTATGACATGTTTTTATCTATTTTTTATTACACCACACACATTGTTATAATGAGAGGATATGTGTAAAAGAACCTATCGCCTGTGATTTGATTGTCAATATTCGTTTTGCGACATAATTTTAATTATATGTTATTTACTATTTATTATTTGTATTGTTTCTACTGTATTTTGCGCTTAAAATTTATATTACGACTGAAAAAGTCCCAAGTCAGAAACGAAACGTTTTGTTGCTTTCATATGTAAATAAATTATTCTTGATATATACTTTTCATCCTGAATTTTTGCTTGACTTGACCGTTTATTTATCTTTCTTGTTTGTTGTTACTACGATCGTTATACCATTGACTTTGGTAATTACAACAATATTTACAGTGATGGGGTACCTCGTCACAGGGTCTTTTCTGATAGATTCACCGATGACGTCTCTTGTCTCTCTATACTGGTAGGTGGTGATTCCATAAATAGCTTTTCCTATTTTTCAGTACATAGTTCTTGAATACCATATTTCCTTCCTCATCTTGATATAATCTCAGAGTAACTTCTGACAGTTTACTCCACATTCGTCGGGTTTGTCCCCATTTTTTCACTGTAGTTTGTATTTGCTTAAAAACTGTGGTAGCTATCAATTCTTTATGATATTGTAACGGTTCGACTTTTTCATCGAAGCTTATTTCGTTGTATTTACTTAAATTATTTAAGCTGCGGAATAGCTCGTCGGGATCAAGGTTCGCTTAAGGTAAAATAATCAGAATAGACTCGGTTATTAATTTAACAAAAAGAATAATATGTGTTTATTGAACAAAATGAAAATAAAGTATTTACAAAATGAATTTTAGAAAAGAAATCTTGGAAAAGTGAGTTTTAGAAACAGCAAGTTTGAGTGAGTTTTCGAATAGTGAGTTTTAATAATGAGCAAGAAAAAGTAATTTTGGTCGAGAAATACGTTTTCTTACAGCAAGATAAATCGTTCTTCTCGGAAATTTATTTCTTACGGTACGATCGGCCTTTTCGCTATTACAACGGCCCTTTTTTTTACTCGGGGAAGAATATCGTTCTTCTGGAACTGCTTGACACGGAGGACGGTTTGCCCTGTGGACAATACAAGATTTCCCTGAAGCGGATCAAATGGAATGCCGGTTTGCCCGGCGGAGAATACAAGATTCCCCTGGAGCGGAGCGGAAGGAATGCCGGTTTACCCGACGGAGAACACGAATGTTCCCCGGAGAGGAGCGAGACGGATGCCGGTTTACCCGGCAAAGAACACGAATGTTCCCCAAAGAGGAACAGAACGGATGCCGGTTTACCCGGCGGAGAATGCAATATTCCCCGGAGCAAAGCGGAACGGATGCCGGTTTACCTGGCAGAGAATGCAAGATTCTCCGGAGCAAAGCGGAACGGATGCCGGTTTACCCGGCGGAGAATACAAGATTTCCCGGAGCGGGGCGGAACAGATGCCGGTTTACCCGTGGAGAGAATAAGAAACTTATTCTCCCGGAGAGGAACGAATCTTGAGTCGTTGTCGGGTTGCCAAACCAAAGAGGAGCTTCTTCTGATGCTTTTTGCTAGATTCGGAGATCGAACTGAAATGCCACGTTGATTTTTGCCCCGGCTTTTATACCTGCATTTTCCCGAGGAGCGGAGACGTGGAAATGCGGGGAATCAAACAAGTTATTTGTCGCGCTTGTCGTGGCGCGACGGGGCGCGCGGTGCGGACGCGGTATCAGCTGGTGTTTGTTGGCGCGGGGAGCCCGGTGAGAGCGGCGCGCAGGCCGCTTATCGGCGCGGGGAACGCGGTGAGAGCGGCGCGCAAGCCGCTTGTTGGCGCATGGAGCGCGCAGTGAGGGCGGCGCGCAGGCCACTTGTTGGCGCGAAGAGTGCGTGGTGAGGGCGGCGCGCAAGCCGCTTGTTGGCGCAGAGAGCGTGCGGTGCGGCGGGACGTCAACCGTTTGATGACGCGGGGAATGCGCGGCGCGGGCGGTACGCCGACAGCGTGTATTTGCTACACGCTGCAATTTTAATAAAGTTTATCCGGCGCTATGCGCCGTTTTTGGGCTGGGACGGATGGTCGGTCCCGGCCGTAACAATAGCATCGTTACAACTTTTTGCATAAACAAGTACAATTACACACAGGGATCTAAGAAATATATAACTTATACTTACTTTTTTATTAGTTCCGTCTGTCAGCACACCACACCTTCATCTGTCATCAGCACATAACCTGTATATACAAGTTGAACGTATGTGTTAGTTAACACGTTGAGTGCCACGCGGTTTTATAACGACTTCCCCGTCAGGCCGCGCGCGGCTTGAACGAAATGTTCAAGTACATTGATAATAAAATCCCGCATTAAATAAAAATTAAGTGGACTTTATATAAATTTTAGATAACAACTTAAAACAATGTAAATTTTTACGTTTATTATCATATTTTATACTCTCAGTCACTGGTGACTGTCGCAGCCTGAACAAAAAGTTGTGTCAGTCACCGATGACTGACGTGGCCTGAACGGAAAGCTCGGTGTCAGTCATCGATGATTGACGTGGCACTCAACGTGTTAATTGTTTTCACTGCATTGACACCGCACATATTAATATAAATCAGGATCGCGCGTGTCCTCTGATCTTAATTATACACAATTTATATAATTTTTAGAACAATTTATGTGAAATATCTCGAAAAAGATTGGTGCTTGTGACACTTGTGTGCTGACACATCTGGCAGTGTTTTGGGTAAGATCCGACACAACGCGTAAATTTTGAAATCTTGTGGAATTATTGATAGTCACTTTGTCTAACAGTAAGTTTATTGTTTTAGATATTTACACTAATGTACAAGTAGTGAGTACGAGCTGCTAGCGACGGCCGTAACTCAATTAGTGTTCAACAACTGATAGAGAAAAACGGCAGGCGACCGTGTTAAGAAATGCATTAACGTATATAACAAGGAAAACGGCAATCAACCGAGTTTCGATAAATACATGAATCGCATCAATCGCTTGTTTTGACTGACTGGGCGCGCTGAAATCGTTGCGGCTTATATAGTTGCCCAGTACTAGAACATTTCCTTTTAACGATTTTGTGACCCTCAGAATTTTTAAACTATTTTTGAAGGCTCTGCTGACCTTCCGCGAATTATCGCCGCTGGACGTTAGACATATGTATGTGGGTTTTTGTAAGTGTCTGCCTTCGCGCTCTGCGGCGCCATCCAGTTGGTTCTCCGCTCTGCGCAGCTGAAGAGTGCTTGCGGTTGTGCCGATTAGCGCGCACGCGGCTGCGCTGTATGACAACTTGCGATGCGCTTAATTTTAAAGTTTGCGCGGTATTGTTCTGTACGTTTCGAACAGGCAGGCACCTCCGAGTTATTGCGACTGCGTTTTCCGCCTCTGCGCCGTTTCATACGCACCTGCAACATACGAAATTATATTATTATATTACTTGACATTTTTTTACATTTTTGACATCTTTAACTATCTGACCAGCACTCCACCATACATATAACTGCACCCTGCCTATATTAGTGCAACACTTTTTCACGGGATACTCGCGCACAATTTGCCCGCTGCAAGACCCCAAATAAATTAATAAATAAATCATCTAGAGGTGCATAAATTATTACCTTGCTGGTATATTTGTCACTAAAAGTTGACAGGTGCGTCGTCAATACAGACTAACATCGCATAGCGTCTTTAAGGCGAATTCACACAGGCACTGTACAGCGTGCGCTCGGAAATATCCCTAGGAGCCGAGCCAACGAAAATAGTAATAGAAATTCCGCTTCCCCCGCGTGTTGTTTGCTCCCGCTGGCACGGCAGCGACGTTTTGCGCCCCTCCGTACGCGCGGGAACATTCGCAGACCTGCCTCATCTAGCGAAACATTTGAGACAAGATCATCCGGAGGACACAATTGTAACGGTTTGACTTTTTAGTCAAAGCTGATTTCGTTATTCTTAGATTAAATTGATTTAGCTGCGGAATAGCTCGTCGGGATCAAGGTTTGGTATAAGGTTTGGTTAAAGTAAAACAGAGTAAACTCGTTAAAATACGAAACAGAATGATAAGAATTTATTAAAAGAAAAGACAAAAAAAATATTTACACAGTGATTTGAAAAGTGAGTTTCAGGAAAATTTGTTGAGATCGGGGAAGATGAAGGACTTGGTGATGAATAAGATTCTTTTATAAAACACTGGCGTAGTTTATTACTACCAAGTTTACAATTACTGTACAGTAACGCACGCTTTATACTGACACTTAGCTGTCGCTTTACTGCGATAAACTCTCCAGATGGACTCGGAGCCACACAGTATTGTCAACAGCTACTCACGATCTGTCTGTCGTTGCTCGCGATCGATCTTTTAAAGAGATCGATCGCGACCATTCAGCAATTTAGCGACTTAATTGCTACTGCACGTAGGCCGCTGTGACGTTGCGTGCCGCGTCTGTATCCCGCTTAACAAGCAGATTTTATTTACAAAGAAATGCTGCTTGTTACCTTTTTAAATAAATTCGGGTTGATTGAGCAATGACGCGTACCTTCCGCAATTGCTCAATGGCCCGTACGAAATTAAATTAAATTTTACTAAATTTNACAACATTTTCCCCCCTTCTTGAAAGAAGGAAAATGTGTCGCCATTTTCCGCTTACTATACTAAAACTTATTATACTAAAACTCGGGCACCGCGTGCCCGGGCTGTCGAGCACTTAGCTTTATATCTCAAAGACTGAACATCTCTCGTCTCGCTTGGAGTTTTCTCTTTTGTAACCAAAAACATAAACTCACGATTGTTATATTAACCAAGGTTACGCTTACCAAAGTCGGGAGAATAAAGTGCGGCTGCTTATAAAATGTGTAATCAACAAGATCATTTTCTTTTGTAAGTCGTGTCAACTGTTCTTCTAACGATCGCAACTGCACTTTGTTCCGCGTTACACTTTCCAATTCTATGCCGTTACTTTTCACCTGTTCCCTTTTTCTTGGTGCCGTGATATTAAAACGCGGTAAGAACGTACTTATTCCCACGCCCTTTACTACTTGGTTAGTTCGCACTATAATACTTGCTGTGGTCAATTCGCATTGCTCCGGCAGCTCTATTTCCCCGACTCCGGATATAACCTCCATTCTTTCTGATTTGTTTTTGCACGTAATTTGTAAAGTTTCTTCCTTCAAGGTCGAGAACAACCATACGCGCGCCTTTGTTAATTGTACCCACACGGCTTGGTTGGAAACCATGTGGTCGATTTCACAGTCTTCGTAGCTACCATCCTCGTTTATAAACATTTGTAACTCGCAGGGCGCTCCCTGCGAGAATCGATACATTGAATCCACAGTTTTACACACATAACGATCTTGTACGCTTATACTATTCCACTGTGTTTCGCTAAGTATAGAGAACGTTTGACGATTTGTGTCTATTGCTATCAGTGGGTGCTTGACTTGCACCGCCGCAAACACGTTGTCCCGTTCATGTACTGGTAAGGACACTACCCTGTACACATTGTAACTACCAGAACTGACCAACGGAAATTTTACTACCGTGAATATATTCGAGTCCTTACAATAGACACTAACCGTGACAAACCTTTTTATCTCTAACTAGTTTTCCAGAGTCACAGCAAAAGGAAAACGCAGGTCCCGTATGAATTGGTTATTCGCTTCTTTCAGGCTATGTATGATTTGCTCAAGTGGCACTATTTCCAATTTTGCAAACTTAGTGTGCACGTTGGTAACGTACTCAATTATTCCCTTTGGCATCGAGTTTCATCTCTGTCAGCAAACTGCCCAGCTCAAGGAAATAGTCTCTCAGTTCTTGCTGTTGTGCGTAGTCATCAATTTTTTGAGTTATTCTTATCACTGCTTGCTGCAGCCTATTCTTATTTCTCTCTATAATATTTTCTACATCGTCTACGTGAGCAATTGTGGCATTAATTACCTGTAATTAAGTTTTTACAGTATGCTGCAACACGGTTTGTTTATCTCCTATTAATTGCAACTGCTCCGAGATTACTTTCTCGTCTTCTGCGTCCATGGTGCCAAATAATATTTTGGCCACGGAACCGACTGCGTTCACTAAACCTTTCCGACTGCGCGTCGGTGTTCCTATTATCATTTTTATTCTCTTTATTAATGTACTGACCTTGAGTTCCCTGTGCCGTAACTCGCCAGAAAAACTGTCACAGAACTCCTTATTTTTAATAAGTATTTTTTCGTTGTCGCACAAGTCTCCGGGTGTGTCCAACATTCTTCGCAACTGTTCTAGCCTACTATACATAGAAGTTACGTTTAGTCTTATTGCGAGTTTCCATTCCTTGGAAGAACGGTACTTTTCGCCTTTTTTCTCGAAATATATGCCAAGATTATGTTGAAACCTTTGAATCTTGAATTCTTGTCTTTTGGTCCCATCCCACGCAATACACACGGCAATTTTTAACAGTAACATTTTTACTCTGTAAGATAATATTTTACATTATTTTCTGCAACGCTAGTGTTCCTATGCTGTGTTCGCCTATACATATTTTACTTTTGTCGCGGAATAAACTGACTCGACTATGATTTCATCCGAGTTTAATTTTAATTCCTGGTGTCAAATTTATGCTAAACCGCGAATTTCTCTATTCCTCCCTTCCTTCGGAACGGATATTTTGATACTTCACACTTTACCACCGAGTTAGTTCTTCGCTATCTCTGGCATACAACGGATAAAATTTATTTTTCTCCTGTGTTATTAAATATTTGTTTATTTTACAACATGGCATCTCCATGCAGTCAATGCGGATGCGCGGGTCGACCATCCGGGTCCCTCTGCGTAACCTGTTGGCTTGGTCTTCAGTTTGGAGGTGAAGACTGGGCCATTTCATGTAATAGTGTTAGTGACGGTGACAGTAACACTGACTCGCGGATCAGCATCACGAGTGCGGCTACCATCGTCGAGACACCGCGGAAACTAGTGTTGAAAACCATGATCCTGCCTCGCCGGAGCTGCCCGTCCCGTCACCGACCGTTACTGTTACCGACTCTGAGGACAAAACGGTAACCCTGGAGCCTGAAGACTATTTCTCGGCCACTCCAGACCCGGAGTCACCGCGCACCCCGCCGCCAGGTGTATTCCGATATTTTTTTGACTGGGATCCCGATGTGGTGTGCCTGAGTCCCCCCCTGTCACCTGATCCTTCCGTCGTAGTCATCTCCGACTTGGAGTGAAGTGGATCGGTAAGTACTTCTTCGTTTACTTAATTTTCTATAAAGGCCTTTAGCCTATTAACATGCACATTCTGCGTGCGTCTTCTCGCTTTTACTGTATATGTAACATCTGAAACTTTTGCCACTATTTTGTACGGACCAATCCATAGTGATTCCAGTTTCTTTGACCTTCCCCTTCTCAATGTTTCATCATATAGCAGGCCCTTATCGCCAATTTTGAAAGATGCTGTTTTTGTCTTCTTATTGTAATAACGCTTCGCTTTTTTTTTCCTCGCGCAGATTTTCCCTCGCCACGCGATTTGCGGCGCGTAATCGCTCCTTTAACTCTTGTGCGTAATTTTCTAGATTATACTGTGTCGCCAGAGGTTTTCTTAACGCGGTTGGCAATTCCGCCTGTTTACCATACATTAATTCAAACTGTGTAAACCTTGTGGCTGAATGTGGCGTAGTATTGTACGCAAACATAGCGTACGGAATCCATTCGTCCCAATCTGTTTGATCTTCATTTACGTAGTGCCTTATGTATTTAGATAACGTCCTATGAGAACGTTCCAAAGCTCCATTACTTTTGGGGTAATATGCCGTTGTTTGGATTTTATTAATTTGTAACAATCTGCACACGTTTTTAAACATTTCGCTGACGAAATTCGTGCCTCGATCTGATAGTACCGTTTTTGGAATGCCATACTCGCACACTATTTTTGTAACAAACTCTTTTGCTACGGTCGCTGCTTCCTGATTTGAGATAGGTATTGCCTTACTGAATTTTGTTAAATTATCCTGGAAAGTCAACAAGTACTTATTTCCGTTGTTTGTAATGGTTAATGGTCCGACAATATCAAGAGCGCATTTCTCAAATGGCTCTGCTGGAGTATCGGTGACGACCATTGGTGCCTTTATTCTTTTCGTCATCTTATTTCGTTGACAAGATGCACACTTCGAGATATACTCCTCCACATCTTTTGTAAGGTGCGGCCAATTATAATTCTGGCGAATTCTTTTCACGGTTCGTGCTATCCCTTGGTGCGCTCCTAACGGCGCATCGTGATACTCATACAGTATCTGTTTCCTTTCTTGTTCCGTGAGTTCTTGTGTCTCACTTGCTTCTTTGCCTTCATTGGTTTCCTCCGCTTTGTATGTACATATCTCGAATTGTTCGATGTTTCGGCTTAATGCATCTGCATTGGTGTTGGCTTTCCCTTTTTTATAAATTATTTCATACTTGTATTCCTCGAGCTTCAATCGCCAACGGATTAGTCGTGACCCGAGGTCTTTGACACTGAATAACCACACAAGTGCCCTGTGATCCGTTACGATTTTAAATTTAACGCCATATAACTATGGTCGGAAATGTTTTACGGCCCACACTATTGCCAACAATTCTTTTTCCGTGGTGCTATAATTTCGTTCGGCAGTGTTTAACACTTGACTTGCATAGACTTATCTTGTCCTATCGGTCCTTGTGACAAGACAGCTCCGATTGCGTAACCTGACGCGTCGGTTGTAACGATAAATTTCTTTGTGAAATCCGGATATGCAAGCAACGGTGCGCTGCTCAATTTTTCTTTTAATATTTCAAATGCTTGTTGGCCCCACTCGAACTTGACTCTTTTTTGTGTTAGCTGAGTCAGAGGTTTTGCAACTCTCAAGAATTGGTCAATGAATTTCCGATAATAGCCCGCTAATCCTATAAAAGCCTGTATATCTTTTATCTTTAAGTAAAGATGATAGTATAAAGCTTCGAGAAATTTCAAATAAATAATGAATATTGGCTATTGAAGCAATAACACTGTTGTTAGAGTGTATATAATTATATCCGTTTATTATACAATTAAATAATTAAATTAGCATGAACGCTTTCGACCTTGTATTAGGTCCTTTTCAAATGCATATCTACAATAAATAACGTATAAAAACAAATATTAGAATACAAATAATGAAAATTACAAAAAAGATTTGA
>NW_018023206.1:6639-14126 GCF_002006095.1 Pseudomyrmex gracilis | reverse complement strand
CCACGTTTTCGTGAACGACTCCCTTGCCGCGGGCGATCCCGGGTTTTTACCCAAAACAGCGGTAATTCCCAGTCAATGGTCCGAGAACTAAATTNCTTTTAATTTTTTTTAGCCGCGACCGACCGGGACGTAACAGTATCAAGTGTTTGTCTCGACGACATTGTGATACACGGAGCAAGCTTGCAAGAGCACAGCAAGCGGCTACGANAGGTATTCGACAGGTTGCGAAAGTACAATTTAAAGTTGCAGCCGGATAAGTGCAAATTTTTTCGCAAGGAGGTCACGTATTTAAGGCACGTGATCACTAAAAAGGGTATATCGCCGGATCCGTCAAAGATAGAGGCGGTCAAGGAATTTACGGTTCCGAAAAAGGCGAAAGACATACAGGCGTTCATTGGTCTGGCAGGATACTACAGAAAGTTTATCGACCAATTCTCAAAGATAGCAAAACCGTTGACACGATTGTTGCAGAAAGAAGAAGCGTTCGTGTGGAGGCACGAGCAACAGCAAGCGTTCGAAAGTTTGAAAGAAAAGTTAATTAGTGCCCCATTGCTCGCGTATCCGGACTTCGACAAAGAGTTTATCGTGACAACCGACGCTTCGGGTTACGCGGTCGGCGCGGTGCTATCGCAAGGTGCGGTAGGTCAGGATCGGCCGGTGGCATACGCAAGCCGAGTATTGACTAAAGCCGAGCGAAACTACAGCACGATAGAAAAAGAGTTACTCGCGATTGTGTGGGCAGTAAAGCATTTCAGGCCTTATTTATACGGAACGAGGTTCTAGATTATCACCGATCATAAGGCACTGGTGTGGCTCTTTAACGTAAAGGACCCCGGATCGCGGCTCGTGCAATGGCGTTTGAAATTGGAGGAGTATGACTACGAGATCATGCATAAAAAAGGGAAGGCGAATACCAACGCGGACGCGCTGAGTAGAGCTCCCGCGGAAGCATGCACGTGCAAAGCAAAGGAGAGAGAGAAAACAGAAGAAGAGAAGAGCGAGAGGCAAGAGCTAACCGAAGANGAAAAGAGACAGATACTATACGAGTATCATGATTCACCGGTGGGCGCACACCAAGGAATAGCACGTACAGTAAAAAGAATAAAACTGAGGTACGACTGGCCTAAGCTGACAAGCGACGTGGAAAATTATATTTCGAAATGCGAATCTTGCCAAAAGAATAAGTTGTCGCGGAAAATAAAAGTACCGTTAGTAATTACGGATTCGCCGAAAAAGTCTTTCGAAAAATGCGCGCTTGATATTGTCGGACCGTTACCGGTGACAAGTAGCGGAAATAAATATCTGCTGACGTTTTAAGACAGTCTCACGAAGTTTAGTAAGGCGATACCCGTTCCGAATCAAGAAGCCGTTACGGTAGCAAAGGAGGTCGCGACGAAAATTGTGTGTGAGCACGGGATTCCGGAAATGATTTTAACAGATCAAGAAACGAATTTTGTAAGCGAACTGTTTAAAAATGTTTGCAAGCTACTGCGAATAAATAAACGACAAACAACAGCCTATCATCCGGAAAGTAACGGAGCATTAGAGCGATTGCATAGAACGTTAGCCGAATATATACGTCACTACGTAAACGAGGACCAGACAGACTGGGACGTGTGGGTGCCGTACGCAATGTTCGCATACAACACGACACCACACACGGCAACGGGGTTTACGCCTTTCGAGTTAGTATACGGGATGTGCGCGGAGTTACCGACCGCTTTAACAAAACCACCGTCTACACAATATAATTTGGAAAACTACGCGCAGGAATTAAAAGAAAAATTGCGAGCGACGAATCGAGTAGCGCGGGAAAAGCTCAAAGAAAAAAAGGAAAAAGCGAAACGTTACTACAATAAAAAAACAAAGCAAGCAGCGTTTAGCNTAGGAGAAAAAGTCCTACTTTATGACAAGACACTAAGAAGAGGCAGATCCAAGAAGTTGGAATCAAAGTGGATAGGACCTTACGTGATAATAGCGAAAACGTCAGACGTGACGTAAGCAGTAAAAGCAAGACGGCGCACGCAGAGTGTGCACGTGAATGGGCTGAAAACCTTTGTAAAAGGTTAAAGTAAAAAAAAAAATAATTATTAGTTTAAAAAAAAAAACTTACCGGGTTGCCTCACTCATCGTCTGATAAAACGATGAGGGGGTGAACAACGGGCGGCGGGGGACCCAGGCAAATAACGTCCTCCGAGCCGTCCGAGTCATCCGGGTTGACCTCCGGGTCGGAGGAGGCAGGCGGCGGAAGCCGCGAGCACAAGTAGACCACCACCGGGGAACCCGGTGGTGAGGGCGGCGGATCCTCGGGGGTGTGGGGCGTCGCAGGACGCGAAGGAGTGGAACCTCCGTCCTCAGAGCTGGGAAAAGAGAACGTCGTGCTGTCGCGGGAGGACGACTTCTCCGCGCTGTAGTCGGTGCACGACGAATAGACGAACTTGGACATTCTGGCACTAAAACAGGTTGGTGTCGTAAAAAAAAAAGAAAGGACCCACACTCGAAGGTTTTGAAACCAGACACTTACACTTGTTTGTGGTTTGTAGTAAACAAAAAAGAACACACCGTTATGACCTGGTCGGTGACAAACGAGGTACTGGTGCTCGTTGTCGTGAAGAGCCATGGTCCGAGGTGCAAAAGACAGCAGGGCGTCTCAAATGTAAGTCCTAGAATTAAAATAAGCGATAATAAAAGAGCTTAGGTGACAGAGTAACGAACTTGGAGTACGACCGACGCTCGCGGTTCCACCTGTTAGGCGACACTGTTCGCGATAAAAGTAAAATGTAAGGCGTATTGTATAAAACATTTTGCTTGCAGGAAAAAATGTTGTTAATAAAAGTAGTAATACTTACCGTTTGCGTCGCGTGGAGTGAAGCCGAGGACCAAGGATAGCACATACGAAAGTTCCAACACATCCCGGCGTGTACTACGAAAAGTACGTGACGATGCTCTACGCTAGCGAAAAGTGGAGACTAGTAGTAAGATTAGACGTGTCAACGGTATACACAAGAACGGAACATATGGAACACGTGGTAGAGTATACAATTAAAGCGTGCGAGAACGCGACAATAACGCGCAAAAATAGAAAACTGTGCGAAAGGTTTGCCGCGGAGTTGCAACAATAATTGAAAAAAGTGAAAAAGGTAGTAAAACGCGTTAAAACGATAGTGGGAACACAAAAACGTCGTCGAAGGAAGCTGGTTGACGCAGTAGGTTCCGTCGCAAAAATTTTGTTCGGTACAATGGATGCCGAAGACGAAAAGCGAGTTTCGGAACAAGTAGAGTTGATAAACAAGAAACAATCTGNTTTGCAGCACGTGGTTAAAAATCAGCTGCAGGTTATAAACGCGACTATTGCTCACGTGGAAAACGTAGAGGAGGTCGTAGAAAGAAATGAAAACAAGTTAAAAAACGCGATGATTAAGAGGCACGGTAGTGCCTCGCGCCAAGTTCACGCGCAACGAAGTGGCGCTCGAACTGCGCGAGCACACTGTGTCTCTTATACGCAAAATTCATGCAATTGAGAAGTGGGGAAATTTTCTCGGGGCAATATTTCAAGAACGACTATACNGATCACTTTCGTTTTAGTCTTAATTGATTCAAAATAAAATATTTGAAAAAAAAGTATTATTGCGTTTTTTGGTTTGTGGTTTCTGAATGGAGATATGGAAGATAAATGAAAATGTGTGTGAAATTTACATTCAGAAACGTCATAGTCGTCGTCCTATCAAATTGTGTGCATTGTTACGTCCGCGCCACATTTTCGACTTATAATTTTTTGTAGGTTAATGCATGCGCATACATATATGTATATATTCCACATCTTATACGTTGCGGCACGTCGTACGTGCGTAATATAGTATAGGTTAAGGTTAGCAAGTCATACATGTACGTAATTCCGTTAGATCCAAGTCNACCAACCACAACGATCCTTCCGGACAACTTTCCCTTAGATCCATTCTGCCGCACACGCATGAACGCGGCCTGACTTTCAAACCACGCATAAGCCTCATGCCTACCCGGACGACTCCGCCTTCGGATCCCACTCTCGGGCAAACAGCCCCTTCCACTGCCTCTCCTAGCGAGCTGGCTCTTCTCTTTCATTCCGGAGCAGAGTTCAGTCCAGAGTAGTCCGAGCCGTGATCCAGTACAGTCGACTTCCAACTCTCTCTCAAGTCTCGCATCTCGACCGAAGCCGTCGAGTCCATCCCGCATTCACGGGTCCTTTTCTCTACATCCTAAGAAATCCAGCGTTAAGAGTAAACTACAAGTAAACGTAAGTCGCTACTAATATTACCTTTATATTATCACCTTATTCTCAAGTATTCTTTATTAAATTCGAGTAATAATTAAGGATAAATTGTAACGTTTGCATGCTGTATTAAAACTCAAGTATTCAGTCTATTGTTCGCACTTGAGTAGAGTCAAAAGCATTGATTGTATTATATAATATTCAGAATATATATATTCATTATTGTACTCAACTGAGATATTGATTATTGAGTCATTTGTGTGCTGTGCAAAAGCTTATACTTCTAATTCCTTGCGTAGACGCGCTCGTTAAACAGCGCATCTCGTAACCTGTGCCGAAAGAAGCGCCCGAACGGCGAATCTTGAGGATCCTTTCAACTATCAATTCTTACGGCGTCACCACGCGGTCGAAGCGTGGGTTCCGCCATATTGGAGGACGCCGCGTCTCTCTCTGTCTCTGTCTAAGCGTGGGTTTCGCCATATTGGAAGAGCCCGCGTTTAGTTCTGTCCTTGTCTACCAAGAGCAAGAACGCGCCCGAACGGCGCATTCACTCAAGGTACGATACTAATTATTTTATTCCAGGAATAATAATAAGTGAGTGCTTAATAATAATCGCGACGAGCACGTTTTTAAATTAGTGTCAAACCGTAGATGCCGAAGAATAAACGCGGTAACCGTGCGGGCTGGCAGAAACAAAGGTGGCGTCGAGTGATCGAGTGGGTAGAAAGCACGTTGCATCAGCCGCCTAGTGCCGACGTCGGATATCCCGTGATAATTAATAACGAAAGGGTAGATCTAAATCTCAAAATCCGAAAGTGGGAAAAGTTAATCTCCGTGAATACCACCCACTGGTATTACACAGTGACATTGCCGGAAACCGACCCGCGATATCGCGTATACCAAGAAAAACTCATTTGTAAGGTGTTATCCGCTCCTCCTGTAATCACCTTGGATTAAAATAAATGTGTATTCGAGTACGACAACTTCCGTCGAATGGTTCAATCATTTACCTGACCGCGAATTTCGACCACTGGCAGAAATATAATTTAGGTCGTTGTCGCAAGGTATCGGGATATCAACGCTACGGAGATAATAGAGTTTATTGTTCACATTGTATGTACGAAATAGACATCGGGCGTTATTGCACTGTTTTTGAAGCACGGAGTGCTCATCGGAAATCGTCCTGACATCATCCGTTGCGCTCGGTGTAACACGAGTATAACCACAATATTACCGAGTGTACGCGACTGCGAGGAGTGCCATAATTGTTACCTGTTGTTCTTAGCAGAACATACCGACGATTTCTACGAACTCTCAGATCCGAACATTTTGCTCATTTCCGGGGAAGAAATCTGATGAACCCTTTTCAAATTTTGTGCAAACGAGTTCGCGCCGCGATACGATCGTGGACCGACGATATTTATTGTACGTCGTGCGCCGATAGTATTCCGTCAGGAGAACCGCGAGACGAAATCAATTATCACGTCCCTGTAATACGCGCAGAGGTAAGAATCGGATTTATTCGGTGCTGTCAGTGTCGAACAAACATAGTACGCATCCTGCCCGCGTATAATTGCGACATTTGCTCGCAACAGCCTCTCGATAGCGATTCGGAATAAGAGCACGTTCCATGATATATCCTTATTCACATTACGGTCATATTCCTCCGGTAAACTCGATGAGAACTTTCCTGTCCACGCGTTGCCGAACAGCACGAGTGTTTCGTCTAGATCCACCCGCACATCTAAACGCGCCCTCATATACACTCTGTGAGAGGTGCAACGATACAAATTTCCCGCGACATATTCGCCAAGTCCTNGGAAGCCACGGAATCAAAGTAGGGCGGAGACGAGCTGACATCCGCTGCCAGTTGTGCCACGTGAGCCTTGTGACTTATAAATCGATAATAGAGTGCGTAGAGTGCATAGGACAACACACCTACGTTATAGATAAGGTTAATTACGAAGGCGTGCGTAACCTCGACAACCCCACAATGTTCATTTTCTCCGGAGACCGCGTCTAACACCGGTCCCCGTCGTATCTCTTCCTTCACGTTTTCGTGAACGACTCCCTTGCCGCGGGCGATCCCGGGTTTTTACCCAAAACAGCGGTAATTTCCAGTCAATGGTCCGAGAACTAAATTTCTTTTAATTTTTTTTAGCCGCGACCGACCGGGACGTAACACCAAGTTCGTATGCCTGCCACGAGATGGCATACGTATGCGTTCGCGTTGAAAAAAGAAAAGGAAAGAAAGACAGAAAGTGTGAGTTGGAGAGAGAAAGATAATAATTTTTCACGTCAAGTGACACGTTAGTATATACGTTATTAACATGTGAAAACGCACTCAAGTTCACGCGCAACAATCTCGAAAAGTGTCAGGTCAGGAGTTATCAGGAGTGATAATAAGAGCTACTAAAGCGAGACCAACTAACAGAAGATAATTGTAAGTACTGATAAACATTTTTTTTAACACACTACTAGTCACAATTTCTAACCTTTCTCTTTATTTATGTACGGCAAGTGGAACTTACACATATTATTTTTGAATAAACGTAAACTTTATATATATTATTTTTCTTTTTAAAATCTTTTTTGTATTTTAATAAGAAATATATACATGATATGATAAATATGTATAAACATATGCTTTTTGATTTAGGTTACTGATAACTGGAGCTAGTTCTGGTCTGAGAGAAGCCCATACATTTTTAGATGTGTTATCCTTGTAGCTTGTAGAAAAGAAGAGCTACAGAGAGTAAAGAGAAAGATTTAATAGATTCAATGTAAGTTGCGTAGAAGTTATTTTCAGACATCAGACAAATTAAACAAGATTTTATTTATAATTTGCATTTTATGTTTTAGGCAGCTGTTACTCATGTACCTATTGTACTGTCAGTAGATTTAACTGAAATTAAAAGTTTAAAAGATGAAGTTATAAGACAAAATTGATATTCTAATAAATAATGCTGGAATTTCATACAAAAGAACAGTTTCTGATACATATATTACAGTACACAAAACACTCACGTTGGTCATTTCTCTCAACTTGCTTTGAACAGTAGTAAGCATGGTTTCCATTTATGATCAACCAAAACTCTGGTCACATAGTTAGCATAAGCAGTGTGCAAGGAAGAATTGCTATTTCTTACAGTATGGAAATATTTGAACATAAATTGTGTTTCAGTTAAAACTTCTCAGTCTGACAGAGAGTGGACAAGTTTATGGAGGTTAATCTGAA
>NW_018023206.1:3624-5274 GCF_002006095.1 Pseudomyrmex gracilis | reverse complement strand
TACGCTTGTTTTCTTTTTCTTCTACTGATTGTTGTACTGTTACAGGTTTTGATTCTTCAATTTTTTTTATTTTGCATTCCAAGATTTTTAGTTGTTCTTTTAACAACCGATTTTGTTCTTTTAATTTTTGGTTCTCCTCTGCATCTAGAACAACGTTTTCTAGATCTCTTTCGAGATCAACATTCATTTGTTTCATCTGAAATATTTATTAAAAAGTGGTGTACAACATATCGATTTTGTCCGAAATGACGGTTTTACAGATCTCACCTTTATTATGTAGATTCTTTGGTCCTTTTTCTTGTTAAAAAAGATAGTGGCAATAGAAGGCTGCCGAGATGTCGTGTGCGTCTTGTCCGAATCGAAATGGTGACTCGTAACAATAACGGAAATCAATCCTGCGCGAGCGCACTACAGGTCGCGACATCGACCTCTCGCAGCGCGTTATCGATTTATTAAGCCACGATTGCGCGTTTAGGCCGCGATCGCGTGTCGGGAGGGCGCTGATTTGCTATCACAATCTTCTTCTGCAACAGCGTGGCGCCTTGATACATAATACAGTCGTAAACCGTAAGTCGTAAGAAATTGACCAATCACAATCGATTATTCTTCTGTAATTGGTCTGTTTCTTACGACTTACGACTGTATTGTAGAACAGGCCTTACTCAATTTCTTACGACTTACAGCTTACGACAATATTGTAGAACAAGCCTTTGCACATACTATAGATCGTGATTTTAAGGTCAAGAAGACTCGACTATAATTGACAGCTAGTCTATTTTAACGAGTTTATTAAAGAGTGGAATCTGAGAAATATTTTCCTTGGTAATTAATTACATGTGTAACTTTTTATAGTAAGATACAAGATCAGTGGTTCTGTTTTCCTTGGTAAGTTCTAATAAGAATCATAATTTTTATATAATATATGATTTATATTACATAGTTTATTATTAATTATATTTGTGTAACTTCTTGTAGTAAGAAACAAGGTTATAGATATTGTTAGTAGCAGTATATTCTGTTTCCTTGGTAAGTTCTAATAAGAATAATAATTTTTATATAATATATGAGTTTATTATTATTATAATTACATGTGTAACTTTATTAAGGGATTGTCAGCGGAAAGAAGGAAGATCTACAAAGAAAAAAAAGAGAAAATATATCCAGGTATGTGTGTATAACAATAAATATATATTATTATTTTACTCACTTACTCGCCAAAAATCGGACTACTGTTAAACTTTAAATACAACAATTAAAGAATCTTTTTTGGCTCTGTAGTTTCTAAACTAATAAATATATATTCGGTCATTGGAGCCATTCGCGAATGGCTCCAATGACCGAATATATATTTATTAGTTTAAATACAACATTTTACCATTTTTTTCTTTGACACAGTTATACAGTTTTGAATAAAAATGGGCAACTCTTTTATTATCTGCGATTCAAAAACAAATTATCGTGAAAAAGTTTTTCAAACACAAAAGTAAAGTGATTTTTCAAACACAAAATTAAAGTAAAAACTTTATTTTAAGATATTTATACAGAGTAAATGTTGGTGAAAGATATATATATGCAAAATGAACATTGGCAAAAGATATATACAAAATATCATCGGCGAGATATACAAAGTGAACATCTCTTTTTTTTCAA
>NW_018023206.1:0-3535 GCF_002006095.1 Pseudomyrmex gracilis | reverse complement strand
GTGAATACGATTTTGCTGTTTATGAGCTATTAAAAAATGTTAAAAAGTTGTGCTAAAGTTTAACGGTGACCCGTTTTGATATATAAACATAATATATGTATAAACATTTTTTATTTACTAAAGTTTAGTTTTTTTGCAGGTAACTGTATACAAGGGTGGGCCTATATTTATCAGTATAAACAAGGCTGCGCTTATAAAGATTGACTGCTTCTACACTAATAAAAACAGGCTGCTCTGCACCTATAAAAACAGGCTGCTTCAGCGCCTACAACAACTGGCTGCTTCTGCGCTAATAAAATCAGGCTGCTCTGCGCCTATAAAAACAGGCTGCTCAGCGCTTATAAAAACAGGGTGCTTCAGCGCCTACAGTAACTGGCTGTTTCTGCGCCAATAAAATCAGGCTGCTCTGCGCCTATAAAAACAGGCTGCTTCAGCGCCTACAACAACTGGTTGCTTCTGCGCTAATAAAATCAGGCTGCTCTGCGCCTATAAAAACAAGCTGCTCAGCGCTTATAAAAACAGGCTGCTTTAGAGCCTACAGTAACTGGCTGCTTCTGCGCCAATAAAATCAGGCTGCTCTGTGCCTATAACAACTGGCTGCTTCTGCGCCAGTAAAAATTGGCTGCTTTGCGCCAAAACAAAGTTATTATTCTTTACTTACAAAGGCGCTCTGCGCCAATATAAAGGTGCTAGTTTTTGCAAAGTTGATTATGCTGTGATTTTTTTTCTAATAATAGTTGATTAAAAAGTTGTACTAATATTTAAAAAATGGCCAAAACACATATGATTTTGCAGCAAAAAGAAAAAGACGTAATTGTTAAAGGCGATTGGTTAACAGACGTACATATGGATCATTTTAACTGCCTCGTACGAAACTGGTCCAAAAACCTATACAAACCTGTTGATACTTATAAATTGTACTTTGCTGATACAATAAAATCTATACCGATATATAGTAAGCATTTACAAATCTTGTTTAGTTCTTCGGAAAATTCGGAAATCCGTGATGGACATTAGGTATGTAGTTATTACGACACAAAACACATATTTATTTACGATTCATTGAATAAAAAAGAATTGCACGAAAATCATAANACATTTTTGGAAANATTATTTCCAGATTATGATTTCAATTCTGTCAAATTTCCTACAGTGCAACAGCAACCAAACGGAAATGATTGTGGTGTTTTNGCAATAGCNTTTGCNATCTCNANATTNNATAANATTCCGCCTGANAATGTTAAATATGATCATAGCTTGATGCGTTCACATTTACTTAAAATATTAGAAACAAATAAAATTGAGCATTTCCCTCAAGATGCGCGCTATCCAATCTACAAAATATTGCCATTAGCAACTGTGCTACNAAAAGAGAATAACGCGACTCGTATGCGTATATTACGTAAAACTAATAATAAAAAACAACATGAGAATAATCAAAAGTGTACAGTAGAAAAAATAGAAAAACGACGTAACACACAGCAAGAATGGTATTTGCGAAATAAAGAAAAGAAAAACATTAGAAAGCGAAAGCGATATGAAGATGATATAGAGAATAATCGCGCTAAAAAACGATGTCGGTATAAAAATAATTTAGAAAATAATCGCGATAAACGGCGCAGACGATATGAAGAGAATATAGAATCTAATCGTGTAAAGCAAACAGAACAGTACATAAAAAATCGTTTACATAATCAAGCACAAAAACGAAAACGTTATTCTTTACATGTGCAACATGAACGCGATAGACAAAAAAAATTAAATAGTCTTGAGCCGTTTTGCAAATCATTGTATAATAAACGGTATTACAAAAAAATTACAAAATCTAATTCAGAAATAAAAAACTGTGTGATGGCTAAACAAATTATAATAAAATATAATAGAATCCGTACTTCAAATAATTTTATAAAACTTCGTGATTCTAAAGAAAACTTTATTGCAAATATTTCAGAAAAACTTAATATGAAAAGGAATATCAAGAAAAGAATGGAAGCAGAAATAATCGTACGTTGGTGTATTGTTGTTAGAAACAATTTTATAAAACTTTGTGGTTCTAAAAAAAACTTTATTGCAAATATTTCAGAAAAACTTAATATAAAAGGGAATATCAAGAAAAGAATGGAAGCAGAAATAATCGTACGTTGGTGTATTGTTGTTAGAAACAGTAACATTCGTGATATTTCTAAAATATTATCCTTGCTTAGAAAACAGTCAGAAATATGTTTGACTGTTGTTGCGGAATGTACTACAATTGATGAAAAATTACAAGCATTGTGTGGACTATCCAGACATACAGCTTCGTCTGAAAATTATTTTCTTGATTCTACTTATCATGACAAACATTTACCAGAATCTTGGATAATAAATATGGAAGGACAAATTGTAAATGTGTTGCCCTTAATACAAGGACAAGCAAAAATGTCGTGGTTGTGCGATAAATCATGCAAAACTGACGATCCATGTGATTAGTTGTTATGAGAAACTTCTTCAAACAATAAATATATGTACTTTAAAGAACGTACTAAAATTGATGCAAACTATTTTTAATTGTACTGTAAAAACTTCAGATAAAAAGTTAGGTCATGCGCACAGTTGCTATATTACTTCAAGTCTTTGTAAAGCAATGTGTATTCCACTTCAATTATTATCACCTCATTTTCCAAAAGTGAGAAATATGAGACGTTTAATTTATCAACTAAAAAATGTTTATCAGAAGCTTGTAAATCTAGACAGAGCTTTAACTTATGCTGATGTAGACACATTAAAAGAAATTGTTATTTCGGCACAAGAAAAAGCAGACATATACAAACAGCAGCATCCTAATACTGTTTTGAGTGATGACAATATTATTGCTAAGTATCGCAATGCATTTGAAGCCTTAACTATACGCTGTATGGATATACCACGATACGTTTGTGTATCATGTAAAAGACTTTGTTACAAAAAAAATATTTCTGAAATAAATACTGTTCAAAAATGTATAGACATTCCATCTTGGAGAGATTTGATGGTTTATGTAAAAGAAAGAAACATTGATCCACAATATATATGTAATTATTGTGTTCGAGAATTTTGCAGTGGTGTTATGCCTGCATATTGTATTTTAAATAATCTTTTGGTAGACAACGTACCTGAAGTAATATCGTTTCTTAATTCATTTGAAACCATTCTTGTACAAAGAGCAAAAGCATTTTAAACTGTTGTTAAAATAGGAGCTGTTATGAACAAACACGTGGCACAACGGCAAATGATACAAAAAGTCAAAGGTAGAACGTTTCATTTACCACTTCCTTTACAAGAGACTTTAAATAAAATATGTTCTAATACTGATCCAATTAACATAAACCATGAATTGTATATTTTAGGAAGAAGTATACCCACAAAATCGAAAATCGTGTGGGAAGAAATGGTGAATGTTAAAAAAGTATTTGACGCCTTGACGTGGTTAAAACAAAATAATCCTTTATATTCTGAAATTATTTTGCCAAATACTCATGAAGAACTGTGTTTAAACAAAGTAAATCTCGAATTTCAA
>NW_018023205.1:7230-14151 GCF_002006095.1 Pseudomyrmex gracilis | reverse complement strand
AGACTTTTAGTGATACTAACACAATCATATAAAAACTCGAAATACAATGAATCATCGTACGCCACCATTTGATTTTTTAGTAATATTTATAAAAGTATAAAATAAACAGGAATGTTATAAAGATCATTATAATAATAAATAAAATGGAACAATAAAAAAAAAATAAGTTGCATACATATCATGAAAATCTTGTATAAATCAGTCTTGTATAAATATCATGAGCATGCAGGTAAGTTAAAAAATTAATATTTTTACTTTACAGTTTGTAATTTTCTAATAAAATAATTTATCTTAATCTTACATAATTATTGAAAAAAAACATTATTATTGTTTTTCGTTATAAGATATTTATACAATTTCTATAATAGAAATTCATAGTTATACCACTATTTTATATTTATTGTTCACTTAAGTGAGTTTTGACTCTCGAATTTATTTTTTTTAGCAAGATACATACCTATTCCAAAAAGGGGACATTGAATATGGAGCACCGGAACATGGTGCGAAAACGGTGTTCCATAATACGTGCGCGCGCGCATGCTTAGGTTTTACATTTTGTCTTTTATTTTTTTTTACTTGTCATAAATAAACATTTTACGACTCATTATTTAATAAAAAAATATTAGTCTATAAAAATACGTTTAAATTTTCACCAATAGCGCTTTTAATTACTTACAGTAATTAGTGAACTGTGATTACACAGTAATTAGTGGACTGTGTGTGTGACATACAATCTGAAATATATATAATTTTGATGTAATGAGTAATTCGGTAATCAAAGTTGATTTAAATATAAATTCATTTTGCGTTTTCCGTCTCTCTGCATATCAACAACTTTGTAATTGTATTGAACACACTATGTAAAATAATTATTGTATTATATTTGCAATCTTGCGACTGATGAAGACTGAATAAACAGTCGAAACGTTTCGCTCTTCAACATTACATATTGTTTCTTTGCACAACACCCCGCATAATTGGTTCATACTCGCCGTTTTCTTAAACATATTTGTTTTTTATCAATTGAACTAGAAAACATTCCTCATCCTTGATATTTTTTTAAATTCATTTTGCTTTTAAAATATCTTTCTCTGAAAAGATGGTACAGCTTATTTGTTGAAAAAAAAAATAAATATGCAAATAAAATAAAAAATACGGTGTCCAACAAGAACAACCTGAATCAAAAGACACTTCAATTAGTAAAATATGTCACTCTTTTTACGATGTCACGAGTAAAGAAGTTGTCTTTGAAAGCGTATTGGTCTTATAACGAGCTTATCGAAAGAAGGTAAAGCTTTCTTACAAAATATGTCACAAATAAGAGACCAATATTTAATGTTGTTACATATACTGCGTTTCAAAATGAGAATACAACTGATTCTCATGTTACGTCCTGAGCCTATAGTTACAATCGGGCACTAGTAGTGGTACGCAACATTCAAGCAAATGTTACGTCCTGGCTCATGGATACGGCCGGGCTGTGGTGTGACGCAACAGTAAACGCGTCATTTTTCATATCTCTCTTTACAGTGGACACGGAAGTCCCGCTGTGGGAGAGTCGAAAGAGTTTATTTATATTCGGCGACAGGTCAATGGCGTACGCCGATCTTACTCTGTCTAGCGAACACTCACTCGTTGGTCCCTTTTTAGGTCTGAGACGCAAGTCTCATTTACCAAGGACGGGACCTAGCGATTTTAACGAGGAAGTGAGATTGGGTTGTACGGAGAGAAGGATAACAAAAAATAACTCTTTAGTTTGATTACACACATTATAAAGTAGTTATATTTATTTAAAAAAAGACAAATCAAAATCTTAGCAAATTACTAACATACAGGTGTGTTGAAACAAATACAATGACGAAACGCATAATCGTTTCGTACAAAGTAATTTATAAGCTAGGGTGCAAGTGTGAGAGAGAGGAGGAATACGAATTGTTTAGTGCAATCAGCCTCTTTAACCCATGTTTACGCAACTTAGATCATCTTAGAAATGTATTTTCTTATGTCAGTTGACAAATTCGGTTTTGTTTCATTTCTTAGGTTCCGATAAATTTAATAATAGGAATAAATTTGAATGTGTCATGATTCTAAAACTGATATTCGGAGATAAGCGGGCTTTGTTTGTTTCCGTGATTTAGGAAAGAGGTGAGAGGTTATCCAGAGCAATTCAAAACCGCGGATGTTTGTCAGAAGTCATCCAGAGCGATTCAAAACCGCGGATGTTTATCAGAAATCATCCAGAGCAATTCAAAACCGCGGATGTCTATCAGAAGTCATCCAGAGCAATTCAAGATCGCGGATATCCTCTCTGATCAAGGAAGGAGAAGAGAGGCTATCTTAGACAGTTCAGTAATCGTTTTTAAACTTAGCCGATGAATTAATGATTAATTGCTTTTATTTCGCGATTACGTCTCTCTGAGCTCCCTGAAGAGCAGCTGCGGGTTTCTCTCTTTTCTCAATTTCTATTTCTAATTCGTGGAACTTTAATGGACAATTGGTTTCTTCAAAATACTTACTACATGGTTGAGTAGCGGCGGTGTAGGGTTGGCTGCAGGCACTCGGGAGTGGAGCGTTGAATACCAGTATGGCTTTGATGTCCGGGCTTTGGCACTCACGGCACCAAACTTTTCAAATTCTTTGTACCACGACACTCCCGACCTTTTAGATTAGCGGCTTTCAACTGACTCCAGTTCTGAAAGTCCTGGCTTATATACACTTTTGACTAAGCGAGGACTCTCCCAATCGGGAAACTCAGTCGAGCTTTGCCAGTTTCTATTCGTTAGTTTGTGGTCGGGTAAACTTTGTAAGATCGCCAATCGGCGATACCTCTCGGCTCGGTCAACTCGTCCGATTTTCCGGAGAAAAGAAAAAGGAGAGTGTTGGTTTTTTTTTATCACGCTACATAGACCCTTTGCTGTTTGTTTATAATAAAATTGCTCGTGACGCCGGAGTTTCTATTTGCGCCGGCTGCTCTAAATTTTTATAAGCAGTGTTTTTTTTGACCCGGAGATATCCGGGTTTGTTTAGGATGTTTAAACAATAAGTTTGAAATTTTGGGTTATTACTAAGCGCGGTTTATCTTTTTTGGTGCCTATGTGGTTTCCGTTTGCTCTTACATCGTCAGGGAGTCCAAGTCTCCAAACGATAAGAGGTTTGCTCGGATTATTTATTGCTTTTTATTATTTACTAAAAAAGAAATTTGTTATGTGTTGACGCGTCGCGTTGCAAGGAAAAAGGGGATAGTGGAGTCTCCAGGACGTAAGACAAACGTGAATTCTATTCCGGCACACTGACACAAAGAAGGAAGCCAGGAATGCGCGAGTTGAGCGAGATAGTTCGAAAACGCAGACAGGCCAACGGAGTTATCCGAGTTTTCTCTATCTGACGTATTCTCGTCGGTTTCCTTTTAAATCTAAGACGCGAGTCTCAATTACCAAGAACAAAAAATCCGGCGATTTAATGAAGAATTGATACAATAAATTAGTTGTCAAAGGTAGAAGTTGATTGTTAGTAAGACGAGGTCCATAAGAGGTAAATCTCAATTAAAGTTTAATTTTATAATAAAAATATAATCATAATTGCTTACAAGGGAAATGATGCAAGTGTCTCTTTCCGATTTTGATGAGCTTTGAATAAGTTGTAAAATAGCTAAAAATAAGAAACCCGTATTTTTTTTTATATGCTTTCTTGCACGTTTAGGGAGTGATACACTCCTTAAAAAAAAACCGGTTTTTGTGTTTTATGCGAGTATCATCAAAACGGTAAGAGATATAAAAAACTGTTTCAAATAAAAGTTGCATAGTATTTTATAGGCTTTACAACCGCGTAGTTGGATTTATTTTTCATTCAACATTTTTTTATTTATCCCTACCCGTCATTTTTTTCAATTTTTAAAAGTTTTGTAAGGAAAAATTGTAGCAATTTTTACGCTGAATTCAACCGTATATGATTTTCTTATGTTTCAAAATCGCATGTTTCAGAAATAAACCATCAATATCGTATTATATGTGTCGCGCTGCATGACTCATCATTTATATCGCGCTTTAATCGAGGCGATACAAAAATTAAAGAATGAAAATAGTCACGTCGTTACGTATTGGATAAAGTTCTAATCACAGAGCAAAGAGCAAAGTTTAAAAGCGTTGCTAAGACATCCCTTCTACTGATGCGTTATATTTTACTTATTCTATAATGAGTTGTAAATGTTCCGTCGCCAGTTACGCAACGCCCAAGTGCAACTGAAAATAGCACTGTTCCTCTAGTTGTCATCTGTTGCTATGACTCATTGTAGAATGGCTTATATTAATAACCATCGTTCGCAGCGCGTCATATTCAAGTTAGCTATCGTATATTACGCTTGGAAGGTTGGTTTATTATATAGTGACTGTGGAAAAATAATATCTAAAAAGATAATAATGAGTACGAAATAGTGAGTGAATTCTGACTATTGATTTGATTATATCCAAGATATTTTTGACTTGACAAATATACAAATATATGTATCTTTCAAATTACAAAGCTGCAACATAATAGTAATAATTCATAAATTAATGAACACAAAAAATAAGACAAGTAAATTTACTAAACTATAAAATAAGTATTATTCTTCTTATACACAAATAAAGTTTAAAACAATATTTAGTATTTATTTATATTTTTCAGAATGTTTCAATTTAATTCATATAATGTAATAATGTTGCTTTACGTGACTTTTACTGCTTTGAATTTATCTACAAGTCCAATAACGTCAGAAGAACGAGAAACGGCACGTAAAATAGAGGTAATGTTGCAAGAAATGCGTGATGAAAGATGTGACATAAAGGAGAAAATATCTTTGGATTATGACAATGATAATGATATTTCTGAAGCAGAACAAGTAGAGCTACAAGATGTAGAGCACGAAGATAAAGAATATATACTACTCTTTTTCATTGTTCTTTCTCAAAATTTTGACTTCTCGTTTGTTGATCTCCAGAGCAAAAACTTTTTCCATTTTCGTTCGATTCTTCGAATCGGTAGGGTCGTCGTTTTGTTTAAATCTCGCTTATCGGTACGTGCTTTATCTTGTTTATGTCTGCGTGGCGCAGCTCTAACCTCTTGATTTTACGTCTTTTTTTCTAAAGTTGCGAGAGCCGCGAGATCCGCGATGACATGTCCAAATTTCCGAGCGTAGCTCGCGTACAGAGAGTCTTTGTTTATCATATTCCTTTCTGATAGGCGATAATCCTTACTTATCAATACCGGCTAGATTTGTGTATAATATGTTGTCCAGCTAGGTTTGTTTATAATATGTCATCCGGTTCGAGCCTGTCTATCTTATCTCGGCTGGCTTTTGTTTCTCTTTCCAGGAATTCGTTACTAAGATTATTCCTTAGAACTACTGCTAGAATTAATAATTATATTACGTTGCAAAATAAAAAATAAAAGGTCGTGAAGTCCAGGACGTAACATTCAACTAGATCTGTTAGTAAAGATGTTTTTCTAAATTATAAGCAAACTTAGAGCTGCATGTTCAATTGCTGTTTATTCATACAAAAATTTGCATATTGATAAAAGCCTTCTGCTGTTCAAAGAAGAATGTTTTTTTTATTTTTTATTTTTTTAACAATATATATACCGTCTGAAAGAAATAAATTTGGTAATAAAGTCTTTTGTATTATGTGATTGTGTGACAGGATATAAGGCTCTTCTATACAAAATGAGCTGCATAAAACTATATGGACCAATAAACGTTTAGCATAAAGTTATCATATATTGATTTACATAACATAGCATAAGCATGAGCATAACATGTGCATAAAAAAAGTGAAAAAATTCTGTTACGTCCTGTGATTCCACGGTTCCCTTCTTTACGCAACGCAGTATGATGAACACTCGGCAGAAACGAATTTTATCGTAAATAAAACACGGGGGATATGACGCGGACCAAACAGAAATTTTCCAGATAGAGAACAGGAGATCAATCCGACAGAATACGTTGGATACGACGCTAAAAATCGAGTGGACACAAAGCGGGACCACGCGCCTCAGCAAAATAGAATAAAACAAATCCAAGATACTAAAAATTCAAGAAAAACTCCGCGGCCAAACAAAAGCCGGATATATGTAATAACAATCCATTTGTGCCAAGAACGGATAGGCGAAATTAATAAATCTCTTTATCTTTGGAAGAAAAATTTTTATAATAAAAGACGGACGGGAACACTCGCGAGACACTAACAAACAATTTTTACTGAATAAAAGTTATCTCCATAGTTTAAACACCAGCTGCAAAACGCAGGAGATACCGTCACACAAATGGTGTCAACTTTTAATAAATTTTTAACAAATTAGAAATCACCGTTTTTGGTGGAAGCGCTGCGGCCAATCAAGCGCTCCGATTGAAAGACTGCGTATCTACCGAAAATCGTATATAATCGCGAACAGAATCAGAAAAAAACCCAGAGTTCCACCGCGACTTAAAACCGAGCTCCATCGAGACCAAGTGCCATTTTGCGAGTATCGTACAGACGGCGTCATTAATTCGAAGAATAGGCGCGGGGATCGGAGGGCAAGCGGGGCAGTTGCTTGTAGCGCCAACGGGCGCCGTACTAACTAACGGGTGTGAACACCCGATTGCTACTAGTTAGTTTGTACGGCGCCCGGTGGCGCTACGCACAACCGCCCCGCTTGCCCTCCGATCTCTGCGCCTATTCTTCGAATTAATAACGCCGTCTGTACACGCGAGTGATAATTCACGGAAGTGCCGAACATTTGGCCAGCTCATCACCGAGAACCGAACAGGCCCAGCCGTGTTACAATTTTTAGGTGTGTTGTCGTGTGGATAAATGGGGTGATACTCTATTGACCACAGTACGATTCGACACCGCTCGATTCGACACAGATTTATTCGACACCAAATTATTCGACACCGTACGATTC
>NW_018023205.1:3779-6720 GCF_002006095.1 Pseudomyrmex gracilis | reverse complement strand
AATCGTACTGTGGTCAAACGGAACACGCCCGGATAAATGTGATGTCGCGAATTTTACATTGAGGCGGAGGGTCATCGCTCGAAGGCTAGAGAGGGGGAATATATATATATATATATGTATGCGTGTCGCGAGAGTGTGTGTGAGGGGCCTCCGGCGGGGTTTTACAGATGTAAGTGTGTCGGGTGCATGTTTAAGGCGCCGATTCGTGGTATAGAAATCATTCCAGATCTATTTCTATAATCTCATGGATTGTTGCAGAACTTGGGGGGAATATAGAGTAAAAATGGTGGACGGAAACTAAACGGATGTCATCTATATAAGGAAATTTGACAGGGAGGAGGTTTTTGGCTGGAGTGGTGGAAATCAACCAGAAGATGTCGGAAGGATCTGTTGTTAAAGAGTCAATGACAAAGGGGATTCTTTCAGGATTTGCTTTTCTGTAAGTGGAGGCTAGTCGGAGAAAGTGTTGGAATTTAGGATTGAGTGGTGGGATGGTTGATCGTGAGGAGGCAGAAGATTCATCATCCGCGAGTTCTTGCCTGGATGTATAAGGTTGAGGGGAAGGAGAGCGAGGAGGAGGTGGAGGAGTCGGCGCGGTTTGCAGATCCGCGGCATTTTCTGCGGGACAAGTGGGTTCGGAGTGCGTTGGAGAGGGGGAGCGAGGAAGTGAAGGCGGTGGATTGTTCACGGGGAAAGCAGGAGAGGATTGAGCGTCTGCGAGAGGATCGGGGGTTATTGGTAAATAGGAGGAAGCTTCATACCACAAATCGTCGTGTGTATGTGTGTTTCTACGTGTGCGTGATCATTATTATTATTATTTTGTGCGTGAGAGGTGTCTATGTGCAAGTGTGTCGGTGGGTGTGCGTGCGCGTGCGATGAGGTTGTGTGTGTATCGTTGAGGTTTCTTATTTTATTGTCGTTGTTGCTATCGTTTTCTATCGTTGCGAGAAGGGTGGCGTCAATGGGCCTGGTCGGCTCCGCTTCGTTTAGAGCGAGCGCTGCCGTTCGTCGTAATTTTATGTTGCGTCGGTAGCGCTGGGCCTTTTAACCCGTTTGCGAAGTTCTTTGCCGGGGTTCCACTTAAACGATTTTATGCAAGTATGCTCAATTTATGTTATTGTATTTTCTTGTGTTATTGTATTTTCTTGGCCTCGCAACCGTTTTCGGAGATGTTGAGCTTTGTTTACTACGTGGTTTGGAGGAGACAATAAAAAAAAATTCGGCTGCCACCCGAGACGATTATACACCGCGAGTAGCCCTTCCAAAAATTTCGGCTGCCACTCGAGACGGTTACACACCGCGAATAACCTTTCCAAAAATTTCGGCTGCTACTCGAGACGGTTGCACACCGCGAGTAGCCCTTCCAAAGAATTCGAATTTTTGAGCGCGTCTATCTATTCGTTTATTTTAACCATTTTTCCGATTTCTCCGAAAATCAGTCACGACGTCAGTTGTTAATTTTGCGAGAAGTGGAACCTCCGTATAAATAATGATGTGGACTTACTACTTAGATGATCTCGACTGGATGCTGTTGGGTTTTGTAGCCCCCGTGCGGCTTAGCTGCTGGATGATCGGCGGTGGGTCGCTTCGAACCCGTGCGGCTAGAGCTGGCGTGGATGGTCCGGTCGGCTTGTTCTCTTTGTACACTTAACTTTTTTTAACGCGCACTCACTCGTCGCGAATTTGCTGCGGCACTCCCGGGAAAATCAGCAGTTTTTCTGACTCCAGGCTCGAGAGTCCCGTCTTATATATGGTTTTGAGTCAGCGAGTGCTTACCAAGTTTCTTCCAATCGAGAAACTCGGTTGGGCCTCTCTGGTTTCTATTTGTTAATTAGTCGTCGAGTAACCTTTGTGTGATCGCCAATCGGCGATGATTTCTCGCTTTGATCGGCTTGTCTGATTTTTCGGAGAAGGGAAAAGGGAGAGTGTTGGTTTTTTTTATCACGCCATATAGACCCTTTGCTATTTGCTTGGGTTGTCCGGAAAGTTCGTGCCGATTTTTGGTAGATGGCGTAAGGACAGATGTGAATATATCACAACGATTGAAAACAAATGACATGCGTACATATTGTGAAAGACGGTACTTCAGGCATATTTGGAAAAAAATTTGGTTACGATACGTTAATTGTTGTCAATTTTATTCGCCTTTAAATATGGAAGAAAACAAAGTGCATTTTAGGCATTTAATGCTTTTCTTTTACCGGAAAGGCAAAAATGCCACACAAGCGGCAAACAAGATATGCGCTGTTTATGGCAAAGGTGCTGTAGCTGAAAGAACTGTGCGGAAGTGGTTTGCTAGGTTTAAAGCTAGTGATTTTAACCTTAAAGATCAAGAACGCCCGGGTAGGCCCTCCATCACAGATGAAGATCAGATTAAAACACTGATCGAGAATAACCCACGCTATACGACACGGAAATTAGCAGAAATGTTAAATATGTCAAAATCCACTATCCACGAGCATTTTATGAAGCTTGGCTACATAAACCGTTTTGATGTATGGGTTCCCCACGATTTGACGGAGAAAAATCTAATGGATCGCATTTCCATTTGCGACTCGCTTTATAAACGCAACGAGAAAACACCATTTTTGAAGCAAGTAGTAACGGGGGATGAAAAATGGATCATTTATAATAATGTTGAGCGAAAAAGATCTTGGGGAAAGCGGAATGAACCACCTTTAGCCACTCCAAAAGCCGGTCTTTATCCAAAGAAAGTCATGCTCTGTGTCTGGTGGGATTGGAAAGGAATCCTGTATTATGAGCTTTTACCAAACAACGAGACAATAAATTCAGAGAAGTATTGTTCCCAATTAGACAAATTAAAGACAGCAATTGAACAAAAACGTCCAGAAATAGCGAATAGGAAAGGCGTCGTGTTTCATCAGGACAATGCGCGGCCTCATGTGTCTTTGATAACTCAACAAAAGTTGTTGGAGCTCGG
>NW_018023205.1:0-2269 GCF_002006095.1 Pseudomyrmex gracilis | reverse complement strand
CGCACGGAACTGATCTACCGCAATAGTAAAGTGAGCCGTGTTATAAGCGAAATAGAAGCAGCGGACAAGAGACAAGAAAAGGAAGTAAATTTCACCGCAAGTACTCCAAGGAAGTGTCAAAGAAGGAACCACTATCCTGGACGCATAAAAGGACCAATAGAAGAAGAGGAAAATTCGGCAAAGTGAGCGACATCGAAAGCAGCAACCAAGGCGGCAGCGTGCAGCAGCAGCGTACGGCGGCAGCAGACAGCGGCAGCGTACGGCGGCAATAGCAGCGTCAGCAACAGCGGCGGCGACATAGGAGCCGACGACCTACATAGACATCTGCATTACGCAAAACAACACTCAGCAGGTGAGGAAATGAGAGCGCTAGCGTAAGTCGAAAATTTGTAATCACATTTCGTAAATGTCCGAAAACCGGCAAAAAGGTTGCCCGGAAAAACGTGACTGGAACTCCGCACGTGAATATCGAACGAATTAGAATTTAATACCGACACCGGAACCGCAAACTGCTCCGGCAAAACTAGAGGCACATACGTATAGGCGCCGGTTGAGATTCGAAGGTGACACGGAATCACAATCGAACGTAACTATTGAAAGAGAGTTCGAGATAGAGATAGACCGGGGTATCGCTGGGAACTTATTAAGGGGGGAAGACGGTAATAGCGAACCTACTTCTTTAAATCAAAGCGAAATGTTCCAGGCGGGCGGAAATAACCTTGCGTCAGATTTAGATAACACGGAAAGGGCTCTGGACATTGAAGGTGTTAGGCGAGCCCAGGACGCGGTAGACAGGGAAATAACACAAATGCAACACGAGCTAGTCGGAGCTCGTGGAGCGGGGTCCGCGGGGTCCCAGGGTCAGGTAGGCCGAGCCATGACGCCACCGAGGAAGTCCTACGTCAAGTCTTGCGGACATTAGGATTAATGGAAGCACGTATAGACGCATTAGGTAAGCAAATGGGGGAGCTACGCGAAGAAAGAATGCGCGAAACAGGTGCTCCACCCACACGAAGAAACACACACGTACGGCTGAGCGAGCAACTCGATATCACATACGGACGGACGGATGATGACATCCGAAACCACGTAGTAAACAGAAGTCAGCTACAATTAAAAGACGCGGTGAATCTAATACCAGCGTTTGACGGGAAGTCAGCTGAACAGATACGCAAATTTTTGAACGCGTGTGAGTATGCAGCGAGAGTTGGTAGCCCGTTGGATGAACCTGCTTTGTTACAAGCAGTGTTGTGCACGAAGTTACGAGGTCAGGCTTTGTTAGATTTTGTATCAAAGAATATTTGCAATTTCTGACAGTTAAAAGAAGAAGTTTAAAACACTTCTGCTGCAAAGAAAAGTGTTACTCAGTTGCAGATAGATTTTAACACGTTGAGGCAAAAGAATGGCGAAAGTGCGCAAACGTACGGCCACCGTCTGAATCAGATCGCCATGGAATTGTATGGGGCCATGGTGGAAGGTAGGGGACACACCGTTGAAGAAAAACGGATAATTATGAGCACGATCAAAGAGCAGGCGTTACAGCAATTCCAAATAGGATTAAAAAGCGAAATTAGGGTAATAATTCGCTCACGAAATTATGGAACTCTACAGGAGGCCATAAATGCGGCCAGCTCGGAGGTAAAAAGTGACGACACCTCATAGCGGGCAGGTAAAAAGTCAGAATCCGCAAAATAATGGAAAGTATAATAAAGACACGTGTTTTAAGTGCGGAAAACACGGACATTTCGGTCAAGATTGCCGAGTCAGCAAAATGTCATTACCAAAGGCAGGCGGCAGAGTAAATGCCGTTGAAAAATATTGCAATTATTGCAAGAAAAACAGGACATTTTAAAGAAAATTGCTGGGCCCTGAATGATAAGAAAAAATTTTAAGGGAAGAAAGCGAATGATGCATCGTATAAAAAACAAAGCAAAAAGCAAAATCAGAGTAACGACTCATCCGAGAACGACGAGGATGATACTAAGAAAAGAAAAGCTATAACAATAGCAGAGCTTCAAATTACTGAAGTAAATACGACGCAAGCAGGTTTGGACATCGTGAAAATGCCAATTAAGAAGGCAAAGCGTGGAATAGCCGAATTACTATATGACACAGGAGCCTCAGTGTCACTTATTAAAAAGAAGTGCTTAACAGAGGAAACTCCCGCGGAATTAACAAATATAGAATTAACGGGAGTTACAGGTCATAAAGCTTGCGTGATAGGAAAATTTCTGGCAACTATCCAGCTGAAGAATAAGAAAATCAAGCA
>NW_018023204.1:12695-14168 GCF_002006095.1 Pseudomyrmex gracilis | reverse complement strand
TAGAATTAACTCTCCAAGTAAATTCCATGTTCTAAAAGATGTTCATCAATCTGTAAATATTTTTTCTCAGCTACAATATAAAATTATACCTGACTTATCACAGGCATTAACGTTAGCTCCATGATTTAAAAGTAATTCAGCAATTTCTATTTCCTTATTTTCAATCGCATCGTGAAGCGGAGATGTGCCATCCAGAGTTTTAGCATTAACGTTAGCACCTCTGTCAAGAAACATTTTAACTCCATTTACGTGTCCTTTTCGAACAGCAAGACACAGTGGTGAAATACCTGAAAAGGAAGAGATATATGTAGAATTAACTCTCCAATGAAACTCCATGTTCTAAAAGATGTTCATCACTCTGTAAATATCTTTTCTCAGCTGCAATTTAAAGTTCTACCTGACGTATCACTGGCATTAACGTTAGCTCCATGATTTAAAAGTAATTCAACAATTTCTATCTCATCATATTCAATCGCGTCATGAAGCGGAGTTGTGCCATCCCGAGTTTCAGCATTAACGTTAGCACCTCTGTCCATGAGCATCTTAACACCATTTACATGTCCTTGTTGAACAGCGAGACACAGTGGTGTAACACCTGAAAAGGAAGAGATATATGTAAATTTAAAACTCCCCAATTAAACTCCTTTTTCTAAAAGATGTTCATCAATCTGTAAATATCTTTTCTCAGGTGCAATATAGTTATACCTGTCTTATCACTAGCATTAACGTTAGCTCCATGATTTAAAAGTAATTCAGCAATTTCTATTTCCTTATTTTCAATTGCATCGTGAAGCGGAGTTCTGCCAAACTGATTTTCAGCATTAATGTTAGCACTTCTGTCTAGAAGCATTCTAACAATTTCTATGTCACTATTTATAACAGCAAAATGAAGTGGAGTATCATGAGATTCGTCAGTGTTGCTGTTAACTTTAGAACCGTTTGTTAAAAGTAGTTTAATAACTTCTGTATGCCTTTTCTCAATAGCATCACAAAGTAAAACATATCCTTCTTTCCATGCTTGTGAATAAGATAGTCCAAAATAAGTAAGTAACTCCCTTGCTNTTTCTAGGTTTCCTTCACGAACTGCACATATTAATTTGTAGCTTGTATCAATATAGTCTATGGTAAAAATAGTGCTCAGTTTGCATATTTTTTTCTAAAATCTCTCTTCTATGTTGTTTCTCTGTTTAAGTTTTAGTTTTGGTTTTCCTATAATTATTTATATGTATAAGTCGTAATTCTTAGTTCGCATAAAATCTAGTTAGCGGTAATGGGAGCTTTCCAGTTAGACCCTTGCGCCGCCGTACTACGCCGCCGCCGCCGCGGATAAATTATTGGGTGTGTTTAGCCGAAGCTAGCGCTACGTAGCGCTACGTAGCGGCTTCATGTAGCAGTTGCAATTGCTGCGTTACTTCTGCTGGACAGTATTGCTACGCGCAGCGCTTTTTGTAAGCGCAAATATGTTTGTATACA